>NC_071285.1:28980631-29006074 GCF_943735745.2 Anopheles bellator | reverse complement strand
AGTCTATAAACCGCACACAAAACGGAGCGTCATTTTTATAATATAGATTGATTAAACGGTAGGCTGATTTCTTTTACTTTAGACGAATAGTATTTGTAAATCAAACTACTGATGGTTGTAGCTATTAGTTATTGGGTAAATTCATTTTATTGTTTTATTTTTTGATTGATTTATGATTTGTTTTATTTTTTTTAAGTTTACAAACAAATATCATAATTTGTTTTTAAACTTCTTCGTAGCATAGTGAACTTGAACTGACAATGCAACTCAGCCCAGAACCCAGAACCATACGAGAACCATCATTGGAAACATGTGAGGAATGATGTGAGTAGTGATTATGCTATTTGGAATAGTACAGATCTTCTGGTTCAATAATAGCATAAAAATCACAGATTAACTAGTAGGTGGACGTGAACATGGACATTAACATGCTTACGCAAGTTCTAGGTTAGCCCAACCTACGTCCTGGACAGCAAAATGGAATATGCAAACATTCAATTTAAGAAAAAAACTTGATTCTTCCTCAGCATCTCGTTAAACTACCTTTCAATATATTTACTATTATTCCGGTTCCCTGAAAGAGTCCTTGAAAGACCCCATCTTTCTCGGTCGGGAATAAGACGAACCGCTTTAGCAACACCGTTGCTGCAAATTATTCACTTCCCGGTCGACAATCAGAGCATGGCAACATAGACTTAGAGTGGTGAACCATAAACCCGGACCACCATCAACGAGCCCACGGCCGGTGAACTAGGAAGCTGAATTGGTCACACCGTCTTAGCCGCGCCCACCCCCTTTCAGACCGGCTTCCTGGATTCCAGCTCCATCTACGGAGTGGGCCCACGGAAAGAGAGAGAGAGAGAGCGCGCGAGTTGATCTGATTGGAACGGATTGGTCTTGGCCACAGGATATCGTGCAGGACCCGGCACCGGTAGCGCCGGCAGTTAATTGTTTCGCGTCGGGACCAGAGAGACAGAGAGAGAGAGAGAGAGAGCCCGACTTCAATAGAAGCCCGTTGTAACCTTGGGTATGCACACACACAAACACACACCTCAGGCACTCGGCGTGGTCGGCGGTGGTGCCGCCAGAACCAGAAACCAAGACCAGGAGGTGCCGGGACCGGGTTTTAAGGAGAGAACCGATCGCATAATATTAATCTGCTGAATGTCCGCCACGCCACGAACGTGTTTGCACTTGAGAAGTCGCTGACTGTGTGGCTGTGTGTGTGTGTGCTGGAGTACTTGCATCATAAAGACCTTCCCGTCCGCCGCTCCGGCCGGAGGAGTTGGAACGGTGTCCAGTGTGAGCCCCCCGCGCCAAAACTGAGGCGATCGAGCGATGGTGGAGCAGGGCGGTGTGCAGGGGACCGGAGGGCGAAAAACCGATCAAGATCAGGAAACTGTGGCCCGGCTGAAGGGGGGCCGATTGCGATCGCCGTATGTGTCTGACAGCTGGTTTCACTTGTCGCTGCTATAAATCTCCGCGACCATTCAGCGGACCATTAATCTTGTTCTTTATGGTGCCGGACCGGACGGGGGCCGGCGAGCACTGGAGCTGCTGGAGCAAGTGGACGAGGAGTGGAGGTCGAGATGCAGATTGGGGATAGCCACCCGCAGCCCCAGCCACAGCCAGACAGCCGGCTCTGCAGAAGGAACGCTCCACCTGCGGCCGGGGACCAATGCGCACCAATCCTAATCCCAGAATGTGTCCACCTCGGCCCGGCGAGTGGGACGAAAGTTTAATAAAGCGCTGTGACGAGTTAATACACACAGGTGGGTAATAAAGACGCCTGGCGTAACTCCGGACTGGGACTTGGATGTACCAAGCTGGTCCCAGTGCCTGACAACTGTCGTCGGTTGCGGCGCCCGTGGGCAAAAGGGCCCACTGGTAATCGATTTGTTTTAATTACCGCCCGGTCCCAACCCCGGGGTGGACCTGGGGATTGAATCGGAGTAGCTAAGGTACCCCCGGGCGGTATTAGAATGGTCCGGTCCGGGAGTCCGGGACCGAGTGCGACCTTCCCTCAGGGTCGCAGGGAACACGCTGGAGATTGAGTGAGCAAAACACTTGCGGCTGGTGAAGTCAGGACCAGCCGGGATCTGGTTTGTGGGCTGGAGAATTATTTATATCCGTCGACGACCTTGCACCGGCTAGGTTGATGTTCCACGGTTCCACTCACCCAGAGATCTAGATCTTGGAGCCCAGATCAGATCCATATCTTGCCGGGAACAAGTTGTTGGCCGATGATGGACCTTACGGTCAGAGTGAAGTTCAGGTGTACAGCCTGGCCCAATTAGGTCAATCGTAGTGCCCAATTGTCGGTCTACAGCATAGATTCAGCAGTGTCGGAAGATCCGGCCACCGATGAAGGCATTTATTTTTTGGGACACCATTCGGGAAAAGAGTCTACCGACGAAGAAGATCTCACCCTGGGGGTAGCGGCAGCGATTCGCGACCTGACACTAGCCGAGGCCGACGTTGGGCGAATAATTTATGCACCGCAAAAAGTTATCCACCGATCGGCCTAGTCGGCCGATGTGTTGCCGACCGGGGACCGCGATTTGGAAGGTGGGATTGCCGGTTCTCGGGGTCTCTAGGCCTCCGTGTTTCCATACTCGAGTGACTCGATGACATTATTATAGGCGCGAAGGTGGACACACCCAACTGCTGCCGCTGGAGGCGTGGACCCAACTTCACATCGCGGTGCTCGAGTCAAGGTCTGCGGCGAGACACGAAAGCTTGATCGGGCGAGCTTGATAGTCATGGCAGGGTTTTTTATGCATTCTTTCGCCCAGCCATCTCGGGGCAATCGATCGATGTGGCTCCGGCTCCGGGTTTTCGTAGCCATTTGCCCATTTTTGGCAGTGGACCATGTGGAAGACGTTATCGGGTTACCGGGTCGTTAGGAGAACCGAAACGACATCGGAGAAAACGCGCCGATCGAGCTTGGGGTCTTCCGGTTGGGTCGGAGAGTCTCGAGTCGTTGAGGTCGTGAGCGGTAGGCTCGTTCCTGCTCATGGGTTAGGTATAATTTATCGATTAGAGCCGTGAGCTTCCTTGGCCATTTCGAGGACCGTGCGGAGATGAAGATATCAGGGCCAGCCCGGGAACGATATTAACGGACTGCCAACGCTGTTCTTCACCACATTGACCTAGAGTCCAGAGCTAGAGGGACGACGCTTTTCGTAGCACGTGGAAGCGCATACGGCACAATCCGAAACCGCGAGGACCTCCGCGCATTTGTTATTCAAATCACCGAAATCTGGGCCAACCCTGGGCGTCGGCTGTTTTTTGGGCGGATCCCCAACGACTCTGATAATCGCGCGGACGATCTCGTTCCGGATCTTCGAAAACCGGGGAGGATAGACATGAACCGGGTGTACTGGCGTCGGTCCATTTGCATTCCACCATCGAACATGTTTGCCAGTCACCTTGGCAAGGATGTTACACGTTTACGATCGGGGCAGCATAAATCAAGCACATTATTTAAAACGGTTCCCATCAATTAAGGGGCACATGGGGCGGCACGAATTTGCTCGCCTCGACATCTCGTGACATTGATAAAATACCTCGCTCTCTCGCTCGGTAAGTGCTCGAATGGGCTCAAGCACCCCGGAGCACTCTCGGCGAGGTGTTGCAATTGCTGCCCGTTTGACCTTCCGTTTTTCGAGAATCACCGAATAATTGAGGCATAGCCGTGCAGGTGGTGATTTAAGATGGTCCACAAAAACAGGCCCCCGAAGTCGCGGCGGACGTTCTTGGCGTAAATCAACGGCCACCTCCGCCGGTTCACCCCCGGACCGCAGACGATCGCTCACACATTTCATCTGCAGCTCATTAGCCGCCCGATGTCGGCAATCGTCACCCGCGCGGGACGAAGTGGGACCCCTGGCTTAATTGCTACCGTAATTTAATACGCACCGCACCGATCCCTAGGAGACGCGTCGTAGAGTGGCGTGGCCCGACACGGGGATTAAGTGAAAAAATCTAAATGAAACCCAAGGCCACGGGTGCCACTAATATGCACTTATACGCGCGCGAGGGTGATAAAAAAGGAGGGCAGAAGCGGAGACAAAACGAGGACCCTAAAACCTGGTCGTCGCATGTTGGAAAATTGGGCACATAAAGGCGACCCACACGCCGGGGGCGGTGTTCTGGGGAATGTGAGACCTGTGAGAAGGAAGAAATAGACCAGCCCGTAGGAGGTGGATTAATAAGTAGTTCAGTCCTGTAGCATGGATTATGTTTACGAGATTTGTTGAGAACGCCAGCGAAGGTCTTCCGAAGTCGACGGATTGGAAATTCGAAGACATTTGATTTAGTTCTCTTCATTGAATTACTACTAATTTGTTTCAAATTAAAGCTTGAGTAATTTAAATTAAGAACCTAAACAAGTTTGAGCCTGGAACTAGATGGGCTTAGATCTAGACGCGCTAACAACTGACGATCTTTGGACGCTCTAAAGTAATTTGAGGGAATCGAGTATCTTTCGAGTAATTTTTCATCTAGGAGCATATTTCGCGTTCTTCAAATGATTGTAGAAATGACCCAAAGGTTATTATAAATCTCATACACCTTGCAAGCACTACTATTTCTAAGTCAAGGAAAGATCACTCGACAAGACTGCGAAGGGTATTTGTACTAAGGTTTCTCACCTTTGGAACCTATTCAACAAAGTATATTGATGACATTAAGTGGAACAATATAAATAATAAAGGACATAAAAAAGTACTGGCGCTAAAGGTACTGCGATCTTTCAAAAGTATGATTACCGTAAGCTTCGACAAGGATTGGATGCAAATCTATAACTTCAAGAGGTAGTAGAAAAGCAATTATTTCCGTCAAAACGTTATTTTTAGGCACAAAAGTAAGATAAGTTGCAAACTAAATTTGCAGTTTTTTCGACATGAAACCATTTGCCTGATGTCAAAACAAGATAAAGTTGTCAAAACAGCCTAATTAGGAAGACCGAATGGATATCCATCAGGTTACGTTTTCGAGTTTTAGACCTGATATTATTGATATTATTTGCAACTCTTGTATTGCAAGAAACTTTTACACTCTGAACATTTTAATGAGGTTCTGGAAATTTTTGATAATACTTCGATCGAATAGGAGAAGCCTGTAACACAAGGTCAGAGCAGTAGAAAAACACTTCCAAATTTGTAAATAGTTGTGCAATAGAAGACGTTATAAGTTTGTTGGTATATTATCACATTCGAATGCTGCTCAGATCCCGGACTGGTTACTTCTAGATCCACCTATTGCCAAAAGCTTAGCCCTCCCTCTAGGTTCCCGTTTTATCGCTAAAGAGCAGTTTCGGCAGGGGCTTGGGACACAAAAAAAGGCTGCCCGCCTCTAAGAAATAAGTAGTGCTGGAGTGACTTCTCCATGTCTCCGTTATCCAATTGCCACCGGACAGCACAGATTAATATCGCTCGGGCAATTCTAAGCCCCAATCCGCGACAGTCATCCAGCAAGCTAACTAATTTAATCATGCCCCAGGTCTGCCCGGAACCTCCTAGTACATCATCGTTACGCGGCCGATCGATGACAAAGTACCGCGCCCGATGATCCCGATGGAGAAGAATGGGGGCCCAAACGGGCTGGGATGTGAAAATATGAATGTTAATCTCACTGGTCGTAAACACTTACGGATCCATACTCGAGGGAGCGGACCACCTCATCGCCATGGCAGCCCCAGCGGTTATTGGCTGGAAATTGAATTAAATGGCGCTGGACACCGAATCGGGGGATTACCGAACCCGTTGCTCGTTGTTTTCATTTCTTCACGTCTGGTCTGTTTTGAGTGGTGAATAATTTATCGCTTCTTTGGCCAGGTCAGGTCTGTGCGATTGATTTTTGGCAACTGAAACGTTATGGACCTGCTGAAGATTTACGCAATACGCATTGGTTCCTAGAGTTTTGGGGCTGAAGTACCTACATTATACTGAAAAAACACGATCAACCTCAAAGTCCCGCACTTTGGTAGCTGAGAAATTTCACCAGACGGTTGTTACCACTCCATCCCAAACCTGTAGCTAGAGCCCCCGAGTGGCCTTGATGAGTGGACTCTTCCCCAGTAGTTGGGTCAGGCCTCGGACGCGGCGGGAGGCTACATAAATTAGCGGCCCATCTCCATCGGACTGTGCCCACGATTGTGTCCCCTAATTTTGTGTCTCAAATTTCTTTTTAATGCCATTTTATGTCCCGGGCCGGGCGGCACCATGGGGCTGTGTGATGTTCCCCGAAGCGAAGGTCGCGCGGTGTTTTCTTCAGGTCTGTGGCCATTTCTCTCGCAGCAACAGCACACCGCGAAAAGAGTCGGACCACAGGTCAGCGCGGTCGGTAAGGTTCGGATCGGTGCTCGGAGGCACCCGGAGGGGACCACTGTGCAGAGAGTGCTCATTAGCGAATCCGGTTTATGGGGTTTGGCTATAAATTAAACAAATAAAACGCAAAGTGCGACGCGCGTATCGAAGCGACAGCAGCGAGAGGGAGGTCGACGTTGTCCAATTTCTGTGGATGCGCCCTCCAAAAAAAAAAAAAAAAACGACCGACCAGAGGAAGGCTCCCGCGGAATGTGTCTACGGGGGCCGGCAGGTCGCGGTGGGTGCCAACGAACATGTGATAGGCCGCGCGTCGGTTCAGGGTGCTGTGCGGTGTTCGAGGTCAACCATTTGACTCCTGACACTTGGCTCTTGGTGCTTTGGTGGACTTCGCAGAGCAACGTCTCAGTCATCGCCGTCGCCGTCAGCCGTCAGCTGTCCTCAGCTTCCTGGTGGAGCACTCATCTCTTGCCCTGCGCGGAGCTCAGAACCTCGCCTCCCGCCAAGGCTTTGGACCGCTTAGACGTTGCATCCTCCATTCGCACCCCCAAAAAGCCTGATGCCTGCGTTCGTGTGAGTTTGATTTTTATCGGCGCGAAACACTCGGGGCCGTTCACTTTGGGGCCCCGAATCCTGGCCGCCTGCCTGGGTGATAGGACCGCGGCTACGACCGGGGTGCAAGGGTTAAGGTGTTTCTGTGGCGGTGAACGGAAGTTTTTGCCTTTTACCGGTGGCGGCACCGGGCGATTGGTCTTTTGGGGCGCTCCCCCCGGGCTGCTGCCGTTTTCAGGAGCACCGGGCAGGCAGGAGTACCGAATTCCGAGGTGGGATTTCGGAGTTTTTATGACCCGCCGTTCGTTTCAGCCTCTGCGCCTTGCGTCTTTGTTTTTTGTTAATCGAGTTTTGATGATGTGCGTATTTTGGCGTGGAGTCCACACGTCTCCGCGCGAGCTTTTAGGTGTTTCCGCATCCAACACATAATGAAATGGCAACGTCGATCGTGTCGATCGCGATCCTGCAGAGTTCATCAGGGGGTGTCAGGATGTTTCTTCTTTTTTCTTATTTTTTTCCTTCAATTATATTTATTAAATGAAGAAGACAAAGAATTTATTAAGCTTCAATTTAGCATATTAACTATAATCTTTCGTTAGTTTATTCTGTTTAATTTAATTACTTTAACTATTTTTTTATTGATCGTTTTTCAAGTCATTGTTGCCACCTTGTTTTGGGAGCATTTTATTTCGGTCACAAAGAGTTTGCAAAAATGGAATCCAAAAGCAGTTGGGCAATGTTGAGCTCCGAACTCTAAGGCGAAAATGTCACGGCCAATCATTTTTTTTTTCGTCAAATTGTGTGTGGTTTCAAAATATCGAGCTTTTCTTGGACGCCTAAACTGGTTGGCTGGTTATCATAGTATTGGCCAACTTCTGGTAGCTTGAGCATTACTCTTGTTCGGATAATTTCACACAAAGTTATTTTCCTAGGGCTTTCCAGAAGTTTCAAAGACTTTTCCTTTGACGGGCGTGGACCATACAATCTATTGTATCGAAATCTTCGAAACATATTCGCTATCCCGAATCATTTATTGTATCAAAACATGCGTATAAACTACACCAAAGTTGTTGCATTTTCAACATTTAAGAAAATCACCAGCTGAGAAGTAATCGTTTCAATGGGGCTTTCTTCAATAAAATCAAAACATTATTAAATACATCGGTAAACGTTCAAACAGTGTTCAAAACAGCAGACTTTAACTTAAAAGTTAAAAGGTACACTTTGAGATAGGAGAGCAGAAAACAGGTGGAGAAAAGTTACAAAAAATCCCAAATTATTGTCTAAATATATTTGCACTCCAATAGAAGTGCAGTAAATGTTCAATTAAACAGCGCATTTCAATCCTTATCAATCAATGTCATTGAGTGATTTACGTGCAATATTATTTAACTAATTTGGAGTGGTGAGAAACACTTTTTTTCGAAAAGAGCATTTAATAAAAATTATTTTATAGGTCCGCCAATTACAATATGCATTGGATGTTATAAAAGTGCAAATAAATCTCTATCAAAACCGTTATTTTTTGGTTTGAAAGCTTCGCTGCTTTTTGAGAGTATTAGTTTATAAGAAGTTTGCCAATCAGTGATTTACCCAAAATGGAGATTGGCCAAGCAAAATAATGTTGTGATTTTCGGCTTTAACCGTAAAGATAACCCATTCGTCGTAGAACCTTACAATTTAGGTCTTCGAAATGGCAGCTGTATGGAACCCTCGCTCTCGTAGCTGGTAGGCTCAGTTCGGTTCTTGCTTAGCACACGATATGGACAGGAACAGGATTATGCATCGCATAAATCATTAGGTGACCACTAAAAAGTGTAGTAAATGCAGCTAAACGCCAAGAGTCAGTCGCTGACTGTCCGTTTTTCCAAAGCGCGCGTCTCACGCAGGAGTCACGTTCATCTCAACCGATGAAAAGCATACCAACAGCATTAGCCAAACGTCCGATATTAGCAGGTTAGATTGATTTTTGGAAAAGGCTGCAAAGGGACCCCCCTAAATACCGGAAGGTGATGCCTTCTATAGCCCTGAGATGAGCTGCGATGAAAACACGCCTGAGGGCGCCCCGTGGGATCCTGAACCCTTAACGGGACCCGTTACGATGACCACCCCAGGGTGGTTAATAAACATCCAACTAAGCCTGGTGATTGCGAAAGTCCGGTCCAGTCCGGCGCTCCTAATCATGCTAATTTATTGCCTTCACATTTCGGCAAGCTTTCCCACTCGGCAAGTTAGTTGGAAGCGTTAGTCGACCGCCTCGCGTATAAAGCGCCCTTTTATCACTCACCACACCGACTGGACGGTGACGGAACAAGCTGCGAAAAGCATTGTAAACATGCCGACGGTCGCTCCCACGATACGCCGAGCCAACCTGGCCAAAGTTCCGGCCTTCCCGGGCGATAGATTTTGCAGCGCGCGCGTCAATTAGGCGCGAATCCGAATGCGCCATTTCTGTGGCATTGTCGGCAAACGCGGGACATCATCTTCGGCAAATCGCCGACAGGGAAGCGGTGCGTCTAATTAAATGGCCCCTCCAACTAGCGCCACCGAACACGGGCCAATTTGTGGTTTCGGGAGTGATTAATTTGTTCTGGCCGCGATGGCAGCGCCCAACAGGTTCCCAAGCGCCCACAAGTCCGCGAGCTGATTAGGGGGAAGGTCGAAGAAAATGGGGTTTGCGATTTTATTAGACTAACCGCTTCCTCCTAAGTCCGAGTGGACAATTGGAGCCGCGGGTTGGGGTCGATGCCGGTCATCGTGGCCGTCAAACGGTTCATCAGTGTAGTTCCCGTCACCCGAAGATATGCGGCTCCGGGTGATAATCCACACTCCTTTTGCTTGGGAATTGTGGACACTTCCAGGGCGTCCGACGATAGCGGGACTTCCATTCTAAAAATCCGGTAACACTCTCAGAAGCCGACTACAATGTTGCCGACCGTGGAGATCCTACACCGTGCTGTGACCTTTCCGGCAAAACAGGTCCGGTTGCGGTGCCGTGATTTCCATTTTCCAGCGCGCTCATGGCGGGTGGAGGGAAAATGACACCATCCGCCATCGGGGACCGGGCGAAGACATCGCCAAGGCCACAGTCGAGGTCCTGGTTCTCGGCGGGCGGATCTGACAGGCTAGAGAGACTAGAGAGGGCGCGTGCGCCTCTAGAAGTGGGAGCCATTCGCGCGAAACCTCGGACGGGCTCTGACGCAACCACCAGGAACTCGGACTCGGTCAGGTCTGTGAGTGCAACATTTTATCGGCCGGCGGTCGAACGAGATGAGCTTATTAATCACGCGCGCGTTTCAATTCGGACGGCCCATAAATCTTGCTTATACGCTGGTCATAGGAACCGAGCCTGATACCTGAGCCAGCACCCGGCCATCGTTAGCGGCCGAGTGGAGCCTTTCACTTCCAGACGGACGGACGGACAGGAGTCGCCCTGAGACAGGCAGTCGAAGATTCTCCACGGATGCCGGGCTCTCATTAGACGGGGCCGTGGCCGCGACACAAGATCAAGTATCGTGCGCCAACCACGGTTGTCATGGTTAAACGGTGATGCACCATTACCTCGACCTCATCGCCCGGGGCAGCCGCAGACCCAGACTTCCTGTTGTCTGGTGGCTCCTCGTCCGACTGACCGATCACTGACTGGGCCATGGAATAATTGAAAAATCGAAGGTCACAAGAAATCGTGGCTGGCCCGATCGTCTTCATCGCGCTCCGCACCGTGAGTTCTGCTGGGTGGGAAAAGACCCATTACGCAGCCGAGACGCCCGCATCGTACGCAATTACGCACGTGGAGTTGCGCGAAGCTGGTGGCGCGGCGCTTGAACTTTCTAACGCACGCGGATCGGCTCGATCGGCCCCAAGGTGAGCCGTTGGCGTCGGGCCTTGTCCTTCGTGATTATTCTGTGCCTAGCCCCTCCGTCTGAAGCAGCCGAGTCTAGAGTTCTTGGGGCCCGCCGTACGGAGGCCCTGGTCGGAGGTGTCTACGGCAACTGTCGGCAACTTTCGAAGCGTTGCGTGTACGGCGGCGTTAAAGTTGAAACGAATTGGAAATTGATTGATTTTCGATCCGACGCCGGTGACCCCCGGGCTGGGTGCTGACTGACGGTTCTGACTTCAAACCTGCCTACCAGAAGCCTGCTGAGCTGCTAGTAATGGGCGTCGACCGGATTTGGCTGGCCCTTTCGGATCGGACGCAAATTTGTTTGACAACCGATGCGAACACGTGTCGAGTGCACGGTTTGGTCTCAACCATTCGCCACAATCTTTAACAATCCAATAGGAATATAATGAGATTGGCCAGTTTTGGGGACCTTGTGAGGCCAATTACTCTATCGACTTCGACTCGACTAACCGGTGCTCCCTGAGAAGTGTCCCGGACGAATCTATTCTGGCAGGCCAAGAAGCACCGTAGGACCTCCGTTCTTGAGGGCGACCCGAAGTAAGCTCACGTTCACCACGCAGCCGACGACAACTGGGACTGTCACCGGCGACGATTGATTGGTTACGATTGCGCCGTTGTCACGGGGTGGCCAACAAATTGGAGCGTACGCCCTTTTAGGGACGCACGCACGCCAACGGCACAATTGTTCGTATATTCTAGAGGCCCAGGGCGACGAAACAACAGAGAGCCCCCGGGGCGTAAGAGGGCAGCGCACACAATGTTGCGAACACAGATGATTGATCGTATGGGGCGGACCTGCCTCAGTGCCGGACCTGACAACGGATGGGTGTGGTGTGTCGAAGGAACTGATGGAGTCTGCTATTGCTTGGCAGAGGCGCTAAGCGATTGTACTAACCGGATAAATAATAATAATAACCATGTTTATTATAAAAAATATTTAAAAGAGAAAGCAATGAGTATACTAAAATTAAAACGTTACCAAAATGCACAGAGTATCACAGAATGATTGGTGGTTGATTTTTTTTATATTATTCACAGTAAATATGTGTACGGAGAAAATTCTTACTGCGGGGACACACGAAGCGTGAAAACTAGCGTAAAATTAATTTGTAACGTCAAAACGTTTACGCTTCGTGTGGCAGCAAAAAATCAAAAACGAAATGTCAAACGTGTTTACGTTCGTGTTTTTGGTCCAAGAAAATAGAAATAAAAGAGAAATTAATTGATTTCTGAATATTTTTTTCTGTTTTTTCCGATTTTGTTGCTATACCAGCAAATAAGAACTTAAATTATCCTCTGTTTGTAAGCAAAGCGTATGAAAAAAATAATTACGCTCGGGTTTACGGCTCGCGCGAGGCGTAAACGTTTTGACAGAGGCGCAGCAGTTTGGCATTAATCGTTAACGTCAAACTTGTTACGTTACGCATCGTGTGTCCCCGCAGTTAAACTTATCGCTGCATTGCACTAATAAACACAAAATAACAGTGCAAAAAGCGGCCCTGGGTTATGCACGTCGGGCTAAGAATCAAGGTCAATTAATATTAATTAAAATCAAAATCAGCACACTGAAATAATCGTCGATAAAATTATATAAATTCAACACCAAACACCCAACCATGAGTCATTCCTGATAGCCAAAATCACATTCAGATAAACATTGGTATACAGATAAGGGGTTGTGTTTACATATTTCAAAAATATTTTCAAGGCCAGTAAAGAAAGGTCACAAATTAATGGTCATAGTCACTAATTTGAAATAAAATAAAATGGCAAGTGAACCAGCATTAAAAAAAAAATTATCAAAATTTATATATCTTCTTCAAAGAGGAGGATACGCATTACCTGAAGCAATCGAATACTATCGCAAAAACAAACCGGAATTCGCTTATAATTCGAAAAATCTTTCTTTATGCTTCTATATCACTCTTAAAATCATCCATACTTTATCAATTACACCTATGTTTACATTTGTTCCAATTCTCGAAACGGTCCGAGAAATACTTTCTAGGAATAGCTTTCAACATATTCTTCGTATCGGCTCTTATCTCAACTATTGACTATAAAAAGTGTGCTCCGAATGATCTCTGGAGTTTGGCGAATAGCCAGAAGTCACATGATACTACGAATATGGTCAGCTGAATATGGTAGTTGTGGAACGATCTGGGTCGCGTTTGTTTGGGTCGGTGTAGTTTGTGGCGAATTGATACGATATTAACGATTATCCATACATTTTTCACAAGCTCCGGCCACCATCTCTCTCCTAACTTTAAGTTTTCTTTCTAATTGACACTAAACGGAAAAGGTCAAGGAAGACCCCACTATTTAAATACTATGTCCAATCGAGTTGGTGCTGGTTTAGTGTTGGGCAAAAAAATCTGTCGAAATGGAATCTTTTCGAATCTGGCTTAGTTCAATTCTTGGCACTACACTTCTCATCTCCCAAACATAATTAAAAAATATCCATCATATTTCACAATTGTTCTAGTTGTCCCAAGCTCGAAAAATGGTTTGGGATAATAGATTCATCGTTTCAACTTTTGTATTTTTAGCTTTAACCCGACTGAGATAAGTCACTGCCGCATTAACGACCCCTTCGCAATTTTTTTTTCCACTCAAATATTTGCTTGTTTCATAACGAAGAGTCGTGCGAAGGTCCTAAACAACATCCAGAACGATTCCGCACAAAGAAATTCCATTGGAAATACAAAATACGCACTGCACGCTCTTTCTCAATAAAAAAATGGTCAAACATGATTGAGATGATCCTATAAATTAAGCTTGCAGTAAAAAAAATCCTATTGATAGCCTGGCTCCCAACTTGGACTTGGCCTTCCAACACGCACCCAAACAGTTTTGCCAATTAAGTCACAAGGCGACACGGGAAATCATACTTACCATAAGTTTAGAAAACATCATGTTTCTATTTTCTACATAATTTCCATAACAGAGGTCCGACGTTTTCCCAACCAGCAAAACGAGAAGCAAAAAATTGATAAAAACACCAACCAAAGAGAACCATAAATGTTGAATGTAGAAATTAAGGATCATCAAACGCAGGTGGCCGAAGATGTTTCGCGCCAGCGTGCATTTGCATGAAACCAGAAGCGATAAGAAGAAAAACGCATCACGCCAGCGATAAGAAGTCATCCAATTTACATTCCACCTGCGTGTGGATCCGTGAAGTGGGTTGTAAAAAAAAACAGATACCTCGCCTAGATTGTGCGATTGATGATGAAGGGTCGTAAAATACTGTGCGAAAAGAAGGCAAAAAAGGCGCGTAGATTAGCAAACTACCTTCAAATCCGCTCAATCCGGTTTGCGCGAAATTTTGCGTAGAAGTTCAATCCGCGAACTAGTGGTGTTGTTGTGGTTGTTGTTTTTTGTTTTGCCCACCTCTAGGATTGATTTGGGTCGAAAAGTGTCCCACATTTCGCCGCTCATCTGCCTCGAATCATAAAACTTTTAATGGTTCCACGTGGTTCCGGTGCCGCCCATACCGTGGAGTGGCCTTTTGGGCGAAGATGGCATTTTATGCGCGGACGATGGTCAAAATAGAAACGCGTTTATTATGAGTTGGGGAGTCCATTTTATGAGCCGTAAAAAGTTGTGCAAAAATCGTTCCGCCGGTTCGTAACCCACCAGGGGGGTTTGCAATTTTTATCGAAACGAAACTATAAGTCGATCGTTAATTGGATTGATATTTAATTGTTTGGCAAATTTATTCAGATTTATGTGTTTTTCGAACGATAGCCCACCGATGGCTTCTTCTTGTAATTAAAAGAAACCATGGACTTAAATTTTGCACATTTTTCCAATGCCACTTTGGGGCAAATGTTTTTAAACGAGTTTTGGAGCGATTAGGTTTAGGTTGGGATGCCTTATTGAATTCAAAGTGTTAGATGACACATTTTGCGGCTTATTTTGGGGTTACGATCTAAGAGGTTTGATACCCCGTCCGTAAAAACACGGCGTTACAGAAAGCGACAGCACCGTTACCGAAAGCAACAAAACCGCTCGGAGGTTGTCGTGCTGCGGATAAGAAGAAAAACGGTTTTGAGCCTCGTTCTGTCAGAAACCAATGATCCGGAACCCATCAACCACCACAAGGCAAACCGATATGACAGGTTCCGGTGCTAGGGTTCCGTTGAGATCGACCCCAGCTGATCGCCCAGCATCACCACGCTCTCGGATCAGGGAAAACGGAACACAATTGGGCGATTTCATTGTCTGGTTGGCCTCGGTCTTGGCGTGCGGACACGGGCTGAAGATCTAATTTTTAATAGCCCCCGGTCCCTGGCCTCCTCCCACCACCTGTTGCACCTTCCCTCCCTTGGAGCGCTTCCTGCCAAACTTCAGCATTCAATTGGCCGATGCTCGTTCACGGCCACCTTAAAGCGTTCGGTTGTTTTTCACTTTTCCGTTTCGGGTCTTTTTTTTTGGTGGCCACTTCTCGGTGGGCTTGGAAGCTCGTTTCGGGTCACTTTCGCTTTCGAGGTCACCCTTTCCACCCGATGGCACCCAAATTGGCCTTTCCTAGTGCATGGGAAACGCACCCACGGCCTGGCCGCGAATGGCAAATTTCGGACGCGGATGGGTAAGTAATTTACGGCTCGTCCTCCGGAGCTCGAAGCGGAAAGTCCATCACTCCATTAAACTGCTCGCGGCGCATCATTTGGCAACGACCTTGTTTGGCGGGCGGCGGGGGCCCGCAAATGACTTCGGCGAGACCTTTGACTTGGGTCGCGCATCGAAACGATTTCCTTTCCGGACGCGCGCTCCTCCGATGTTCCGGACTAATTGACCCGCTCTCGGTGCGGATGGTGCGCGTGAGAACGGACGGACGGACGGATGGGCACTCAAAACCGGGCCTCACCCCCTGATCACTGATTTACACCCGCCCCCCCGGGGTCGATAATTCGCCGCACGAGCGTCTTCAGGCGCAGTGGGTTCTGGGAGCGGTAGGCGACAGAAAGCTACTTTCGGATTTCTCGTCTCGCCTCGATCCGACTTGAAAGTAAATTATGTTTGGTGTTTTTTTTTGCTTTGCTTTGGGCAGTTCTCTGGGGCGCTGTGGCCTCCCCGACCCGAAGTCCGGCGAAGGCAACGGCGTCGGCAGTATATTTTGTCGCCCCAGTTCCGGACACTTCTAGGTCTGCACGCACGCGTCACGCGCATTAGCCGTGCCGGGCCTTTCGTTACTCCGAGGTCCCTAGCTCCGGGACCGGGGCACTAAACGCCCTCACACTTGGCGGGTTGGCGCTAAGCGAGGTGTGCTTTGTTCAGCCCCCCTTAAAAGAGCGCCTAGATAATGGTCTTTTTTTTAGAACGAAAAGATTAGGCTGGCGACTCCTGCCAGTGAAGCTTGTTCGGTTTTCAAGATCAAACCCAACGCGCTGTGAATTGCCCTATATGACACTAATACTAGTATGGTGTATACTACTAGGCTTCTGAAACAAACAAACATATGAAATGAAGGTAAAGTATGGGTATGAAAAATGAAATTCCCGGGTTTCGTATCGATAGAACTCCTAGATCTTAAGAAGCGATCGACTCAGAGACCCATTTAAATACTTTCATAAGAATCCCCAAATGCCAAATCGTTACTCATGCAACGGAATAGGTAGTTGTCCGAAGGGGCAATATCTGATGAATACGCTGGGTGGATTAACAGTTCCCATCAGACATTTCCGAGACAAGTTTTGACCGGTTTTGGAATGTGTGGTTGAGCGTTATTATGTAGAAAATTCAGTTTATTATCTCTTTTATCCCACTCTGGTCTTGGACTTTGACCAAATTTTAATAGATTTTAAAAGCTCATAGTACACCACACCTTTCGTATCCCACCATATGCACTGGATAAGTGTTGCTCTGGATAAGGATAAGATCTGGTCCACCAGACCGTAGCCAGGGCGTTTTGAGTTTAGGATTCTTGTAATAACTCCTCTTTACATCACCATGGACGAATCGGTACAAGAATCCCTGCCTTTTTGTCGCGCAAACAATAATTCACAAATGGTTTTCAATTTATGTGGAACCTAGCAAAACATGTTGGAAAATGCCGTGTGGTCAATATGTCAGCGTCAAAAGGTGACGTTTGAATTGCATAGCTTTAGGCGCTCTTGACGATAAAAACTAACTTCTGCTCATGTTCTCCTGTTACTTGTGACGTTATTTTGCAATTCTGTGAGCATGCTTCAAGTGAGTAGTTTGCAGCGAACAAACTACTAAAAAACAATTTGAAGTTATCAGACTAACACACAATAACAGCCGCAGCGACCCCCAAGAAAATCTGGTCCACAAAGCTGTCTGGTTGGGCTGGTGACCTCCTCGATACACTGCCTCGACTCTGCTCAGGCTGGCGCCAACGCCCAACGTGCTGTGGGCGGTTTGATTTTGACGGTCAAGCGAAAGGATTTCCCCGGGTCCGACTGTGTGTGGGTTTGCTGAAAATAATCAGCTCACCCCGGTGCCGGAGGTTCCGTTTACGGCCCACCGGTGGGTGTTGAATTAAAAGTCGAACACGGCACGCGATAGTTGTTTACACTTGGTGCAGCTCCAGCTCCTGCCGTTGATAACGGTTCCGAACGAACCGGTTACCGGGGCGGCTGGACCTCGGACATAGTCGGATCAAAAGAAGGGCCAACGAAACTGGACTGTATCGATACCGGTGCACTGGGTGGAGTCGATCGGAGCTCCGAGAGCAGGTCTGGTCGGGCTCGGCCGCGCCCCATCGGCAGGTTTTATTTTTACCGTCAGGGTCAGTACACGGCGCACCGATTTGGAGGCCGGTCGATTGTTTGGCTATAATTTTGATTATTTTTTTTTTCGCGCCATAATGAGTCATGGTTATTTTCTTTCGGCCGCCGGCGAAGGTCGCCGGCAGTCTAGAAGCTCTCGTGCGGGAAAAATCCCTACAACAACGCCCAACAGTGGGCCGTAGTAAAAGGCAAAACTACCTCTTCCCGGTGGTAATGCGTAACCCTTTTACGCACACGAAGCATTAATGTGGCCGCGCAGGCTCATCCGCTCATCGGCGAGGCACCGAGTGAAAGGGCGCCCAGCTACGGGCAGTGCGCCACGCAAACATAAATTATGTTGGGCCACGCCACGCCGGTAGACTATTTTAAGCCGCGTGGCGGATTTGTTGTAAGATTGACACGTGCCCCCGTGGCTGGCGATGCGATTCTGTTTGCGCCCGTAGGGTGTCCAGCAGGAACACGATGACCCAATTTTAATGAGCTCTGGTTTTGCGCGCAGCTTCGGAGGTAGCCGATATGGAGCGGAGCTGCCGGCTGAAAGGCTTCCTCTTTCACTTTCAAGCCACGGAGCCCGGTCCCGCCGAATGGAAGGACCCTCGGTTGTGCCGAGTCAAGAGAACGCGCCGGGGTGAAAGTGATGGTCACCGTTTTTATGCCGTTTCGAAACGTGCACGTTGTAATTGAATCTAATTAGGCGCGACAGATGGATGGCTGGCCGGAGAGAATGGAGTGTGGACACGCTGTGCTGGGGTTCGATGATTGGACACCGAACTTGGTCGCTTGTGCAGGTGAGGAGATGAGATTTTTTTCTGTCACCAAGGGAAGCTTCTTCAGATGAGAAAAATGAGCTTCTGGCTCATCCGCAGATCGTCCGTCTCGTGGCGCGTAATCAGCCCGTTTTTATGACATTTAAAAACATAAACAATAAGAAACATGAGTTGACACGCCTATTATCCTGCATTAACCATTGTTTTAATTTTGGGAAATAATCCTGGTTGGTCATACCAATGAATAAAAAAAAAAATGGCACAGGCATGTGTTGGCGTTAAATAATACCAACGTTTTAGAAAATATCAAAAAACTACATGGAAACGGTTGGATTGGAATATAAAATACAAATGACATAAGCAATATTGAAACTAAACAACAAGAAATTAACTTGTGTGCGTCACTTTTAAGATCTTAATACTGTTAATACTTAATACTTAATACTTAATACTGTAAATACTCAAAAATATTCTGTGTCTCCTAAATGTTCTTCTAACTCGCTCTCTCCCTATACTTTAACGTCTTCTTACCCTCCAGTCTTCACCCAATGGTGTCCATGTTTTCAGCTTCAATTTTGCCGAAGAACCAGCCAATCAGCTAACATTTCGCGGTAGCATATGCCATCGACGGTTAAGCGCGGCTCCTGTTTCATATTCGAATAAATATTGGGCCGATGGTGCATTGGCTTCTCTTGCACGACTTTTCGGGTTTCCGACATAATAATACAATTCTGCCTTTTAACATAACCACCGAGGGAAGAAACGAACTTGAATGAAATGAGCTTTTCCAATTTCGTACAGTTTGCGTTGAATACTCGCCATTTTGGAAATAAAATTTTAATAGTTCCTAATATTCTCCAAGCGTATAGCGTACCATTTCGTAAATGTCAAAGTTTTTACTAAATGTTAAAAATGAACGTACCACAGTCTATTTGACTTTATTTGTTCACTAGGTCCTTTTCTTAAAACATGTTTTAAGTAAAGATCATTATATGTATATGTGGATTTACACCAATACATCAACAGTCAATCCTTCTCTACAGTTCTATGATTTTTTATGCACGCCAGCCTAGATTAAAAGACCATGAGGGAAACCATGTCAGCTCGACCACCGCCGGCTGCTAGCGCAGTGCGTTCGACACGTTCGAAACCTTCCAGCGCAAACGGAGGCACATGTCGCCACCCGCCGAACAAATACCGATCGCCTCCTCTCGCCCAACAATGGGATCGTCTGTGTGCGGATCGAAATAAAATGGGCGACAATATGTAAATTGCGCACTGGGCCGGGAGGACCAACAGATCATAAAGCAGGGCACGCGCGGCGTCGTCGATTAAACATATTCATCATTATGCCTCCGACAAAGGTGCGTACCACGCGCAGCACGCCGCGCGCCACGCAGCTTAAAGTGTCGCGCCGCCGCCTGCTCCCGAGGCGTTACGAATCGGGTGCGTGTCCTGGGGCCGGGCCCTCCGCCCCACAAAGTGGTCCATTGTGGGCCTCTCGAGAGTCGCGATCGATCGAAAGTCGATCGCCGACCGCCGATTAAGCCATGCCGCGAGCCATTGTTGTGACAGGCGCGATTTCGTCGTGTCTTCGTGCGTGCGTGCGTCCCAACGACAACAACAGCTCCTTCGAGGGCGATTCTAATTCAGTTAAACAGTTATTAACACGGTGCGTGTCGTGAGCATGGGCCACAGGGCTCGGTCGTGCCTCGGTCGGTGCTGGAAGTGATTTTAGTTGAGGTTTTCAAACACAACGTTCAAGTTTCCGTTCCGTTTGGGTAATGAAAGGGTTGACCGGCCGGAGGCTGATGCGTAGATATGCAGAAATTTTCTAACAAACGTTTAAAATTTTATGAGTAAGCTACTTTCTAAAATCTATAATTATCAACCCATCAACATTAGGTAAAAATTAAACAATATAAATTCCCAGCCCCCCCTCGAGCACGATAGGCAATGTCGTGGTTTACCCGGGACCTGGACCCACTAACGATACCTCTCTGGTGCGCTGGAGCCGAGATTGGACGGTGGACCCCGAGATCGCCGAGGCGCCAGAGGCTCTCTCCCAGGAACCAGAGCCTGGAGAGTGTGGATCCGTTACCCGCGAAGGGGTGAACGAAGGTGAGCTGCTGTAGTGATTTATGGAAATATTGTTCTACACACCGACCCGTGTGGAGACCCGCGTAGAGCTTTCTCTTTTGTCCAGCCGTGGAGAGGCCCGTGGAGTCGTAGATCCTTCGACCAGTGGGGGGGCCCACAAGGGATGGACCGTCGACCGGTTGCGAGTGGCGTCCATTTTGTCGAAATAGAAAACGGCTTCCACCGGGTTTCTGGGGCTGGGAAGCGAAGAATTGTCACCGGTCACCTGGAGGCTGTTGAACAGCTGTAACCACCATGTTTGCTCGCTGTGACATGATGAAGCTATTCGATACGGCCATAGTTTTCCCTGCTGGGCGCAGGAATTCCTTTCCCCAGTCCCGTGAACCTTCGCCTGGCTCGCTGAATGTTTTGACTTGTTTCGCATGCGACTTACGGTTACGTAACGGGTTTGCCCAAAGTTTGCCGGGAATGGGGACTGGATTGGATCGAGCTCTACAAAAATTTGACTTCTCCATCATGGACTCTAGACTCTAGTAGTACTGGAGTTGAAGTTCCCAACTAAGTCAACTACTTCAACTCAAGACCGCAGCGTGGAATGTGAGCCACCTCAGGGCTAGTCTGTTGGCTAACGTCACAAAAGACGCAAATGAAGCCTTATTCGGGTAGCGCGCCCAGAGCCGGCGTTCTCCGTAATGAGCGTGGCGCTCGAGAACAAAAACAGTTGCGTAGCGTAATGAGAGTCCGCCCTGGTGATGCAACGAACTAACCTCAAAAGTAGCACCGATCGGTGGCGGCCCAAAAGCCGCCCGAAGCCGCCCTGTAGATGGAAGTTCTAACGCCTCGAACCGCGGCCAGACCGGCCAGGCTAATTACTTCGAGGTCAGCAGCAGCAGTTCGGCGGCCTGGGCGTTGTACGGGCCACTAATGAGCGCTCGAGAAGCCCAGAAGTCACCGGAGGCTGCCATCAAGGTCACAGCGCCCTCTACGGTGGGTGGAACGGTCCTAAGTTTAGGGCCAAAGATCACCCCGCGGTGTGTAGGTGACCTCACCCAGCGCTAGTCTCGGCGACCATTGGACTTCCGTTTTTGGAAGAAACTCGGTGGGGGACGATTAACTCATTAGTGCGCGCTGGAGCTTGGGCGGCTTTATGGTGCGGTCGAGGTCGTTGACGACTCCGGGACACGAATCACTTTTATCGCCGCCGTCGTCTGGAGATCCACGAGCAGCGATCGTGGGCCGGGCCGGGCGCCGTTGTTTTGGGGAGAACCGATCGACAGATCAATCATTAAGTTCGGGGCTTTGCGTGCTCGCGCGATCAGGAGTCGCGCTATGTTAATGGTTTCGAAGGGGTGGACCTAATGCTACCCTACCTGAGCTACGCGCTACCGCTGGCTGGCTGGCTTCGTGGAGAGCGGATATAAGCTCGATCGCGACGCGGTGCGCAATTAATTAAATTAATCAAAAAAGTGGAGCTAAATGATATTTAATTATACTCTGCCACTACGTGGCTACTGCTACGTGGCCGCGGGCTACGAAAGAGAGAGAGGGAGAGAGAGAGAGCCTAGCTCGGCGACTCTTCACCGCGGCGTCAAATTGCTCGCCTTTCGATTGAATCGGATTGAACGTCGACGCTCCTCCGGCAACTCCGGCCACGGCGCCATCGTCAATACGCGACGCAAGGCTTAATTATCGGAATCATTATCGTGTCGCGTCGATCGGCTGTCGTGAGATGGAGGCGAACGAAACGCAACGATCATCGCACGCTCGCACGCACGCAACGGTGCGAGGGCTCGCGGTTTCGGGGCGGAACCGCGTGGTCCGTGGTCTTTCGGGGTGCCTAAATAATCTGGGCCGCGCTGAGTGTACGTGCAGCCTTTATCGCCAAAGAGGGCCCGATCGGTGGGTGGGATGGTACGATCGGAATCAGTGTTACGCCCAATTTAATGGCCCAATGCACACGGGCTTCACGGTGAAAGGTCAGCTGCTTTGTCTTCTGGACACCGTGAACGTCTTTCTTCTAATGGCGCGCGTGCGACTCTCGAGTGGCTTCAGATCGTCATCGTCAAATGCCGCCTTCACCGACGTGCCCGAAAAGCATATTTTGATGGGCCATCACAAAAAGGGTTGGCGTGAAAACCAAAAACACATTTTTGGGATCCCGGTACCGGCGGTGACGTGTGGTGACGTGACACGTGAGCATCACTCAAACCCGGGCGGGCTCGTGGGTGGGACCCGTGAGATGCCGCGTTCGCGCGATTTTTCGTTGGTGCGATTTGCGAGGCGGGCACCACCAGACATCCTCTCTCTGGCTGGTGGCTATTTTGACGCTTTCATCCTAATATTTGAGACAATCAGGCACTCGCACGGCAAAGCCGTTGATCCGTTTGATGGTTATCGTCGGCGGTGATTTGAGCGGCCGTTGGCGAAAGGAGTGGTTGTTCGGGGGGGTCAAAGGATTGTTATGGAGCGCCCTGAAGCAACGGGTTATTCAAAGCCAAAAGTGCCTAGTGTAATTGGCTATTTTTATCTTGAATTTCGTAATGTTGTGCTCAAAGGGCGCTGGTGCTAGTTTTAGTATTTACAGTTGTTTATTTACGTGTTTTTTGTTACTGCTTTTGCTTTGATTTGATTTAAATTAGTTTCTTACTTGTTAAACATTTTAGTTTGTTATATTTTTGCATTTGCCCTATTTTCGTTCTTATTTTGTGTTTCATTTCTTTGTTCTTGTTTTACGCCCTTTTTGTTTTAATACATTTTTCATTTTAACAACCCTTGTTGTTATTTTGCATGCAATCGTTTTTTGTTTATTTTACACTTACTACTAGTTATTAAAATTATTGGCTATTGATTAACTCAGTTTAAAAAAAAATTATTTATAGTTAGGCTATGTACATGATCAAAATGAAACATTTCAAACAACCGATAAAACCATGTTTTGGCTTTGACACATCACTTAACGAATCAAAGAAGAACCAGAGAATCACCGATATCGGCATCTGACCTTAGTTTAACAACCCATACATCCATTCCGTTTGCTACCAAATAGATCGATTGGCAAAAAGGCGACATAGATAGGTTGGCGAAAAGGTGAAACGGTCACCGAGAAGGATTTTCGTCGTCCACCGATTGCTGATCCCCGCTAGAGCCCCCGCTCGCGACAGGGCAAGGATACAACATTGTGTTGGGCTAGCTTGGACGAAAAAGGTGCGAGCCACTCTCTGGACCGTCACCTGGACGTGGTGGCAGGTCAGGTGCCACACGGTGACCGCTTTTGCTGGCTCCGTGATTGATTTATGGACGATCGAGAGGTGTCAGAATAGTGGCGAGCTATCCGCTATGCGCTTCAAGCGCTGAAATCCATCCGACCAGAACGAACCTGCCGCAGCCCGGTTTTGGGGTGCCGGCTGAATTTATCTCAGAACGTCGCTTAGACCCGGAGAATGTGCCTTTGCGGAATTACCGTCGTGCATTCAATGGTAGATCGCCAGTCGACGCCGATTGAACCACGAGGCTGTTGGTTTCGAGACGCCTGAAACTAATCGAAATTCGATTGCAGCCATGTGTGCTTAGGAATAAATTTACTCGCAATAAAAAATTCACGACGATACCAAAGAATAAATGAAATTTATTCAATACAACAGAAACAGTATACACATCTTGCAATAAAGACAAAGCAAAATGCCAATCAACTATAAAATGTGTTACAATGAAAACTAAAACATTAACTGAAATCAATTGAATAATATGTAGAACAAAAAACGATTACTATTTGAACACATAGAACTGATGTAGGTTAATTAATATTTAGAGAAACACACAAAAACTAAACAAATATAGAAACCGAAGAATGGAATTCAATTCGGACATATCGAACTAATGAAACGATCAAAAATGTTGAACTTCTCTGGATAATACAGTAGAACGATGTACAGTTTAGAAAAAAAATAAGAAAAGAACAAGCTTATTTGAAAGACAAACCTTCAATGCAATCGAAAAAAGCAGAAAATAGAAGTAATACAGTTTTAACAAAAAAATATAATAAATGATAGATGAACGCGCAAATCGAACACTGATTCCAGCGTAAGCGCAAGAGACATTGATCGAAAAAGCCAAAACCATGGCGAAAAGACCGTAACAGACCGAAAAAGTTCGAATCCCGTTCGTGGGAAATAAATCAAGATTCGTTTGTGTGTGTGGAACGCACATTGCGATGGAGTGTTGGAGTGCGACCGAATGCCCCGGTAATTGACAACCGCGGTGCGTCAAGTGCAAACAGCCCGCAGCCGCCTGACGCCCTTCGCAACAAACCCGCGCAAGATTCGGAACCGCGGCTCGCCAACATATGAAGCGGCGCGGCGCGAAACATGTTTTCTCGGCGTCGCGTTGCGTTGCGTCCCCTGCCCCGTTGGATGGAAGGCACCGGGTTTACAAATTTCCAACAAAATCACCTCCAAAGTACCATTAGCCATGGGAATTAAGGGGCCACGGCCCGCGCTACCGCCCGGCCCAACCTCGGCCACCGTGCGTTGCGTTTTATGCTTCCCGCGCGCGGGAAGCGAAATATTCAATTTAGAGTTTTTCCCGCTCCGGAGGGCACGACACCGGAGCGGTTCGGTCATCAATTTCTTGCCCGATGGTGTCTGGCCCCACCGGAGCTCACGATGCGAGATTCGTGAGAATCGCCACCACCACGGCGTCTCTAGGCCGGGGTTTGTGGGGGTCTGGGCGTAGAGGCGGGGAACGGGCAGCATAAGAAGCATGCAGGCAAACAGCGTCGAATCTTTTTCGCTTCTCCGGCGGCGGTCCCGGGGCGAAAAAGTGTCAATCGTGTGTCAATCGGCGTATGACTCAATACTCTCCTGGTTCAGCTCTCCTTCTGTGCCCCCGCTTCGCCCCACCCCGAGACCCGCACCCGGCTACCGTCGGCGTGGTCCGGCGTGGTAATTGGATTAGAAGGGAAAAAGTCCGTTTGCATTTCGGCTTCGGGCTCCGCAGAAATTGTGGCGCCTTTTTTGTTTTCCTCAAACGATCGT
>NC_071285.1:28841794-28980531 GCF_943735745.2 Anopheles bellator | reverse complement strand
AGAGAGAGAGAGAGAGAGAGAGAGAGAGAGAGAGAGAGAGAGGACACGTCGAACATGGAAAGGCAGAACCGTTTAGGTTAAATTGTAAACTTTTTGTGCAATTGTCTAATTTAATTTTACGACACTTCTTTCGGTCGTTTCCCCTGCGCCGCTTCGAACCGTGTCCGGACCGTGCGGACCGTGCGTGTCCAGAGCTTAATCGAGCTTCGGTGCTGCTGCTTGGCGGACGGGGGCTGAAAGGGGGATTCAGCGAGAGGGGAGGCCACAAAAGTCCGCTCTATAATTGCTTCTAATTCGTGTAACGTTCGCTTAAAAGGAAATTAATTTTCATGCTCTCGGAGGGCAAACGGGGGTAACGGGGCTCATGCTCCGGGCTATGCTTGGGCTGTCCCGACGGGTCGTTCGACGACATGAGCAAATCAAGTCCCCGAAAAAAAACCGTTCTTTGGACGATGAGAAATTTATGGTGGGCGCCATTTTCACACTTTCATGAAATATCAATATTCGGGGGCTTTGGAGTTGTTTTTTGGGGAACTCAATTTTCGGACTGCAGAGAGCGAAAGGGATTGACAGTAGATGGCTTAGTTTGGTCCTTGATTGGTGCGCGACGGCACTTTCACACTCCTATGGTCCATCACGTTGAGTATGTCCGATGACGTTGTCGTATCAAAATCGGGAATATATAATTAAATTGTTGCACACAGCAGCTAAGGGACGAGTTGCTGGTCACTTGACTGAATTTATGGGTTTTCTATGAACTCTTTTCAAAGGCGTGAAAATATTTTGCCACTTGGTTTTTTCTTATTAAGTTTCCTTAAAGCATTAGCCAGTAGCTATTTTTGCAGTAGCGATAAAGAAGGGGCGATACAAATTCGATTAAAGTCGATTATTAATAGGGTGCACCCTTCAGAACTGCACCACTCATCGTTAATATGGCAGTTAGTCGTTAATGGATCAAATTTGGTCTACAACTGTAGTGTGACCCCCTTAAAAGAAGGAGAAGCTCGAGCTGCACAACACAGCGGAACTTTGGTTTTAAGATGGCGACATGTTTCAGGGTTTTTTAAGCACAACAAAGAGTTTTAAAACACAGCTTTTCGGTTGCTTTCGAAGGATAATGTCATAGAATATGTTGTTCTTCACAGTTTTGCCCGCAAGAGGCTGTGCGTTACTCATGTTGCACTATGGCTAGGTAAACGTATCAATCTCCTGCAGCTCGTAATGGATAACCCATAACCGCCGGCTGATCAACCATTAACGATCCTTAACAATGACTCTACACAAGAACATGCATTTGATAGAAATAATTGACATCGAGTTCCATTTGAATGTGAAATCAATTTGGCTGTAAATATGAAGACTCGACTATTGCTTGTTTTGCTGGGTGTTAAAATTGCCAATTTATAACAAAGATTTCTAAGCCTTTCCTGCAATCGGAAAAGCATAAAGTTCAGCGCAACTCAGCCAGAAAACGCGTCCAATACGGCCAAAAATATCAGTTTGAGATTTGAAAATTGAAGCAAATAATGCAGAGTACCAAATATTGGCTGATTAGAAAATAAATCGTGAAAAAAGAATACCAAAAATTCATTGGTGAAAATTCATCGTGAAAATATCGAAAAGCGACTAACACGACCAACAACCGGGTAATGGAAAATCGATCACGCTTTGTTGGGCTTTGCTGCAATCGAACGGTGCAAAGGGCTCAACATAAAACGAACGAACATAAAACGAATCGTTCACCACAATCCACCTCGGCTACACAGGAAGCTCGCTCACCGCGCCCGTCTGCTTCTGTTTTCCTTCCTTCTCCATTCGGGCTGCGCCATTTGCATACAAAAACTGCAGCATCATTACTCATCGCTGAGCGGGCGGCTCGGCTTCTGCGTGGCCCTCCGCGCAGCATTTATCATGCTTATGCTTGGGTTAAGCGCCGCTAGAATTATGACGGCTGCTCGGCGGACTTTTGCGCAATCGGCGCCCGGGTCACGTGTGGCAGACGAGCTTCTGAAGGCCCAGAGTTTCACAAGATCGAGATCTGGGTTGAGCCTCCCGGTCCGGCCACAAGCACGAACCTGCAGCGAAGCGTAACGAAAACACCGAAATCCTTTGCATCCTTTCGCTGCCGCCGTCGAAATAGAAGGGCGCGGGCGATGGTACCTTCGGCCGGGAGGCCATTCCCATAAACCGCTTACCATCGGTCATTGGTCTCTCCCTCTCTCTGTCTGATGGGCGCGAGGAGACACACTAAATGTCGTTCACTTTCGATTCTCGGTTCTCGGGCCGCACGGGTCTCGTGAGGCTTCATTAGCGAACCGGGGGGGCTTGGGTCTCCGCCTCCGGGTCCGAGTCGTGTCTTCGTTCGACGACCTGATTTCTTGGCCGTTTTCCTACTACTCCGATGAAACAATTACAAGCCGCGTTCTGTTCAGCCGCAAGTCCGCTCAAGAATGAAGCGACGCTCGCTGGCTCCGAAGAGCGAACGAAACCGAAAGGGTCGCGCATCGCGTGGTGCGCGTGCGTTTTTTTGCTCCGTTCGTCCGTTCGTGGGCTCACTTTTCCTTCTTCTTCTTCTTGAGCGTGCAGGTTGCAGGTCCCTTAATGGGCCTGCTGCAGCACAAGAAGTGACCGGCCGTTGACGCGTCGTGAGAACTTTGTGAAATTGAATTAAAAATCAATCAACCGACCGGCGGCGACGCTTGGCTAACGGGTGTGCTGTAGCCGATCAACCGCGTGTGGGGGGCGGGGGTGAATTATGTCGAGGGTGTGTGGTGATCGGTTTGTTGGATTTATGTTTTGTTTTTCTTTTTTCCACGCTGGCGCGTGTGTCACGATGATGGGCGATCCATCTCGCCCGGGCTCTCTCACGCCGTGTCGAAGGCAAATGAAAACTCCGAATACAGTGCATAATGGAGCCGGAGAGTGTGAACGTTCAGAGGCCCCCCCCCCTTTCGTGACAGGGCACCACGCAAGACGTGTGACAACCACTTCGGCAGTGGCCGATGACCGAACTTTGGAAGGAATCTGTTTTTCGTTGAACAGAGCCCTCCGTTCAGGTCCTGAGGTCCTGAGCTTTAGGGGCCAGGAAGCTGTCAAGATCAGTTAAAGCCGCACTGATCATCTGATTTGTGCTGATATTTTATATTTCATAATATGTTTTGGGTGAATTCCCCGACGCAAATATTGATACGTGTTGTCAAATTGCTTTATTTTGTTCGTTAATAATCAGTAAATTGGCGTTCAATTTCGATAATGAGATTTACGTAACAAAATTGAAATTAAATTAAATGTATACTAATATTATTAAACACGCATATTATTTCTTGCCAGAAATGGGTGAAATGCGTCTCGGTGCCGAATCGCATATTTCACAGGTAGTCGTAATTGCGATACTCTTAAGAAGGATGATTGTTTAACCGAAATTTATCTTGTTTAACCTAAAAATTGGTTGTGTTCTTGAAGCTATTTAAAGCTGAAGAGGCATCGGCAAAGAAACTGAACAAAATAAAAAAAAATTCTATGAAGTACTTCACAAATGGGAAAAAACGTTGACACAAGCGTATAATATTTATTGGGGATTACTTTACAGGGCATAAAATAGATATGAAAAAACTATACTTTTCGAAAAATCAAAAGTTCACGAAAATGTTCGAACTTACCACGTATATTGAAACTCTAACCAAATTAAATTAAATAACAAAATTAACTCAATTTAAACTGAAATACGTATTTAACTGTTACTTCGAGACAATCGACAGTTTTGTCGTTTTCAATTGTTTCGACAAAAAGCTACACAGTCTTTCCAAAAATAGTATTAGTCCATGAAACTACCATAAAAGAGCGTTGTGCATGGTTCACTAGAACTCAATGTCAATAACAGTGCCAAAAATGTTATACCGCTTTTTGCGAGAGTCACATTAAAGATGGTACTTAATGGTGACCTGTCGCATTTTACGATGCCGTCACCATTTATGGGTGTAGTTAGCTAGGTCAATAGGCGAGGTTCAAGAATCAGTCCAAAACCACCCCGGGTTCAGTACTTCTTGGCGACCATCAGGGAAATACTGGCAAATAGTTGGAAGTTGCTATCCGGTTGCCTGTGAAACACATCATGTTGAAGCCCACCAAAAGATTGATGAACCGTGCTTCGACCGAAGAAAGTGAGAGGACTTTGAAAGCGAACACAACGGCAGAGAACTCTGAACGCCGCGTCGCGTTATGTCAGCGGTGGCCCGAGCATGACGATGCTGCGCGATGCGCACATGTTTTGTTTATGTGGCGAAGTGACTCTCGGAGATAATCGCTACTACCTTGGCCACCACTCGTGACGATGGTCTAGGGGATCCGCCGATCCGCTGATTGATTTGCCTCCTGGCGGCGCTACGAGTGAAAGTGTTTAGCGCTTCTATCTTTTCTCTCATTCCGCCTCCCTGAGGTACGTCTCCCTGAAAGAGGAATGCGAAGGCGAACGACACGACAGGTCACGGTTGTATGAAGAGAAGTATTACGCGATAGGAAGGCGGCACAAGGTTTCTGCACGCGACAGCTGTTTCTTCATGAGGAGAGATCGATCGCGCGATTGGTCCCGACACCGATCACCTGCCAGGAACTCGGAATCTTCTGATCAGTATGGGTTCAAGCCCGATTCAACAAAACAAATCAACAGGGACAGTTTTATAGATCAGATTATCGTTTGTTAAATACTAAACATAGATTTTCTTCACCAAAAACATTGAGCTTCTATGAATCGGAGAATCTGTTATTTTATTGCAAACTTTACAATGGTTGCTTTCGTACAATAGATCGTCCAATAATCGAAACGAAACAGCTTGAGACTTCCTTAATCACCAATTCTTTTTCGCTGCTCAGCCTCCGTTGTGCGTGCCGTTAGTTTATTTATTTCGTTTCTATCGCTCGTTTGGCGGTCTCATTTGTCGAGTTCCCGTCGGCTGTCGGCTGGCAGAATTAGAATGGTGCTGTCTTTGGCGTGGCGTGGCCCTGCGGCAACTTTATGCAAATCTAGGGGCGACGGTGGCGAGAAAATAAGAGCAAGAGCAAGAGAGAGACTGCACACGTTCCCGGTCCGAAAACAATTTGATGTGTTTTATCTTTATGGCCACCACAACCACTCCCTGCTATTGTCAAGGCTCGCCGCGCATTAGCATAGGCGATCGGGGCGATCGTTTCCGCGATCGCGTTCGTAACGCACGATCATAGCAACAGCAGGTCTCGCGTGTGTCTTGAACTATTGGACGCCCACCTGTGAACCTGAACTAGTTTTCACCTGATCACACCTGAGCCGGAGACTGGCGGACTACTGCCCTTCCATTCGGTAGCAGCAGCCGAAGGAACAACGACAGGGTCTCGGTAGCATTTATGCGCGCCCGTCGCCGTGCGCATGCGCAACCCGCACGCATATCGCCGGATCGGAATCAATCAAAAGTCTCCCCGAAACCGCTGGTAGCTGAAGCCGAACCGGGGGCGAGCGAATTAAATCAAATGAAATCTAATTCAAATAATCGTAAAACACCGACATACAGCCGGGGACCTGGGATCCCTTCGCCATCGAACGCGACCGAATGCGACTCCGATTTCCATTTTATCTCCGATGCCCGGGTCCGAAGCAATCAAACTGCCACCGCCGAAAGTGATCAAGCGATTTTTGACAATAAACGCGGAATGCCTCAGAGTAAATGGCTGGGCCGGGCCGGGCCGAAAGGTAAATGCCGGGAGCCCGGAGGCCTTGTTAAGTGCAGTAGGCAAACTACTACGGTAGGTAGTATAGTGTAGTTCACACAAAAAAGCGGCCGCGATCGCCGTGATGTGATCGCCTTAAATGTGGACTTGGTTTTTGTGATTGTTGTCTTCCCTTTGCCGTTGAAGCTAGTTGCGCTAGGAGTCGCAAGGAGCTGGGCATGCAAATCGAGCGAGTGTAGTTTTGATTGTATGCTAATCGTATAAAAAAACTAAAGACACATTAAATAAGTCCAAAGCCACGCCACGGATCTCTAGCCACTTTGCGAGATCGGAGCTTTTGATGGAGAAATAATAGAGTTTCTGTATTGCCCCTTTTGTATGGTTCACTTGGCTATTTGGATATGTGTCGCTCCTTAAGCAGACGGTTTTTAGCTTAGTTTTCATTCGTTTCGTTTGTTAATGCCTTCGCTTCTGTATCATCTATCATTTTCTGATTTACTGTACCACTTGTGCTTCAGATGCCATTTTTTTTATTTGTTCGTCAGATTTGGCTGTACGGTTGTGCGGTACAACCACAATAAATGCCATTCTCACGCTCTGCTCACGCTTCGGCCACGCAGACGTTCAAGTGTTTGACTCGAGCAATATTAGCCGCAATTAACATGACTGCCCAGCAATCTGTTTGCACCTCACTCGCGGGCCCTCACGCGCCAAAGATCCTGCCACGTCGCCACGGCCCGCGAAATGGCTTGTCGCAGGCGCAGAAAAGCCCGGGAAAGCCTTCATGTTCGCCATCGACTAAACCACGCCGCGAAGTCCGCAATGTCTGCTGGCTCGGCTGTTGGCTGCTAGGGTCGCCATCCATCATCATGAATATCAAAACATTACCCCGTAGATTTATTCCAATTTAATTGAATAACGATGAATTTATATATTCACCCGCAACCGCAATAAATCAAGCCCGGGCCACGTTTCGGCCCCGGCTTGCGGCGCGCACAGTCCTTGCGCGGGAGTCCTCGCGCTCCACACGCGGCGAGGCCGCGCCGAAGCTTTTTCTCCGATGCTTCGTCCATCATCGGAACAACGACCGTGGAACTGCCAGGGAGCAAACCCGGACACCAGATCCGTGTCGGTCGACACTGGCTCGATACCGATGGGAATGTGCTTTTTCACCTATTTATTGGCAGCTCTGAGCATTGGTCCACACATCTGGTGCAAATGTGTTGCAAATTGGGTTCTAATTGTGACAACTATAGTCTTAAAAAGATCATTATAATAATTGTAATATTAGGACAGTAAGGGGTGTAAGTTTCAAACGTTTCAAGTTTCAAGTTCAGCTAAATTCACGGATTTGCAAGGTATTTAAACTTAACATTTCCGGTAGTAGCTTGTTAAAATTTAGTTTTGATTTGGTTGGTTGAGTTGTGGTCTTTGCTAAAGAATATCATCTCTGTAGTCACTCAAGAGTATCAACAGTTTCTGAGTTTCTTGAGCCCAGATTTTCCTGCATGATAGTTTCTATGTAGTTTTTAGTTTAGTTTAGTGTTATGGGACGATTTGATCGAAAATTTGAATGTTTTGAATCGTCTATCGATTTTGAGTGTCGAGTGTTGGTTATTTTGACTATATATGATTTTTTTAAAATTCATTAAACGTCAACCAAACTTGCACTTTTAGAAGAGTAGTCAGAGTCCCTTGGTCATTTCCTCCTTGAAGGATACGATAATAAGCAGAATTGTTTGGAATTTTTGGTGCTTGGAAGGAACCCACACATCGTGCAGCCAATGTACACACAATCAGTTGTTGGCCAATCTTACAAATTGTCCAAACATGGACGTAATGCTTACACTTATTATATATTAATAATATATTTAGTTCAATTAATTAAAAAATAGTTTAAAAGCCAGCCGGCTCAAATCGTTTGCAATACCTTCGAAGCCGTTCTGTTCCTTTTGGCCGTTGCTTAAAAAATAGCATTTTTGCTATCAAATTAACCAATAATTTTAAGGTTCGCCCAGAGTCTTACGTTCGTAAAAACAACGATCGATGCAATACTTTACAGACAGGGTACCCTTCTCAACTACTTCTGCTCCCTGAGTACGTTCACATGCTCCAAAGCGAAAGCGAATAAAGAAGTGCAAACAAACGAACGCGAACGAAGCGCGCAGAAAGTTGGCTGACAAATCCATTAGAGCGCCGTGGTCCGTCCGTGGTCGATTGGCGTGGGCCATTGGCAAATAATTGCCACCTTCGCCAGGCCCTTGTTTTGCATCGCACCCCAAGGGGTCTCAAGTACCGGCGGTGCCACCAGTAAGAGAGATTCCCCAGGGCCTCAGGGCCCTGGGCAGCAGCAGGAGTCCTACGCAAATGTGTGGCTAGTGTTGACACTTTGCTCGCTCGCCCGTCACGCCGTGGCTAAGGGGTCGTAAAACCACCAGGGGCCTTTATGCGCCTGTTGCGCAGGAATTTACGAGGCAGGAAATGGCCATGCGTGAGAACATCGAATCTGGGCGCAATCCAAAGGGCTGTTGGAGGTTATGTGCGCAGAACGAGCCAGATAACGCTAAGTGGACCGATAGGACCCCGGTCCTAACCTAACATCAGGTCAAACTCGGTGGATGACGAATGCCGGGTCGATCGGGTCCCTTTCATGAGGGAGTCTGTGGCCTGCGGCTGTGGAAATAATTGAAATGCGTTTCTGGCAGTTCCCCTCGCTCAGATCGTCTCGGCGTCTAGCGTCGGCGTCGGCGGCTACAAGTGCACAGACGGCTCGCAGCCCACACAAGAAGCCCTCATTAGGCCCTCACACCAGATCTCGTTTCCCTCAATCAGTCGTCCGCGGCTGACAAGCGGGCTGCCAGGTCTTGAGGGCCTACCTGTTGCTTGTTTTTTGCTCGCTCGCTCGCCACGCTCCACGCTATTTGTTCTTCGGGCTGCCTCCGGGCCTGGCCAAGAATGTGGCTTTCGCATCTTCCAAAGTCGCCGCCAGAGGGCCGAAGAAGTCGACGCGCGAGCGCGGACCTGCCAGCCCGCCAGCCAGCCAGCCAGCGTTGGGCAGGTTATTTTGTCAATTTAAGATTGGCAGAGACACCGCGACACAAACCCTTCGACCGGCGTGGGGTGTCTGTGGCGTGTGCATTTTGATCGACAGTTTAATTTACTCGAGAATGCAATTGGAACGGAAAACTTTTTCTCCCCGCGACTGCGACCTGGCGGGGTGCGCCACCGGTGCCTGGCCGGCGTCGCATTTGCGTCGATCAAAAACTCGCTCAAGTGCCAAACGGTTTGACTTCAGGGGGGTTGTTTGGGCCGCCGCCGCCGCCGCCGCCGATTGCGGTGCGCGGTGCCAAGTGTTTGAAGTCTCGGACCCAACTCCGGCCAACTCCGAGCTAAGAATCGTACGCAACAACGCCATCTCTCCCACAACAGTCGGTCGCTGCAAAGTGATTGCGTTTTTTTTCTGCGTCATGATGTCGCGAGTGTCAAATGGGCGAAAGAAACCGACAGCCCGAGAGAGAGAGAGAGAGGGAGAAAGAGAGCCAAACGTCAGATTGATAGATTGTAGCAAATATGCATTTGGGCCTCTCGGTCGCGCCGCTTAAGCGCGGTCCCTTTTCAGGTCGCCGGTTGGTCCATTTCGGTTGTGGTTGCTCTGTGCACTTGACCGGCTTCGGCTTCACTAGGTAGGGTGCCCACTACACAGGGTGGTCCTAAGTAGACCCTGGCATCTGGATTTCTGTTTTGGAGGCAACCGAAAAGGAATTAAAGAAAGGTTTCAGAAAACCCCCGTCAATATTAGGAGAGATTCGTCGTGGGGTTTGTCTGACATGAGCCGAGACTTCGAGGCCTACAATAAAATGGGGATAAGTATGGTTAATGGCTTTATAGGTTTGCCTGATGTAATTATAATAAATATTCAATTGAAGTTAGTAAACCTTCATTTTACAGTAACAACATTTACTCCAAAATACGAATAGATATCAATTCTAAGGTTCTTTTTACGCCAAGAAGTTCCGGATGCAGTTCTGGAGCTTTGGAAGTTCTTGACCCACTCGTAATTCTCCCAAAAGAAGGTTTCGAACTAAAATATGGTCAACCCTGTAGGTCGTACCCCAACGGCCCTCAGAGGTCATACGCAAACGTCACATGCTCCTCGTAATGGTCGTGAGCCGGTGTACTAATGAAGGGGAGACCCACCGCAGGTCATATGCAATGTCATGTCCCAGCTGATCCCCGGAGCCTGCTGGGAAGCGCGCGTACGAAGCGGGAGAAATGCGGGCGCGGACTCAGGCGCCGCAATAGTCGACGCGAACACACAGTGACAACAATTAAGCGCACTGGCCGGCCGTCGTGCCGCAGGTTTGTCGCGCCGGCGCACGAAACGCGTCGCGTACCGCGATTTAATTGAAAGGACACGCGGTGCCCGCGCGGTGTCGTGGCCGGCAATTGTGTTCGGCTTTACTTTCGAGTCGCGCCGAGAGGACACAATCTCGGGGACCTTTTACTCGACGTTAGTTTTAAAAGGCACCCATTTTTGTGGGGCACAAATGTTTGATCCATTTCACCTTGGGAGGGCAACCGGGGGGCAACGCGGGTTGTTAGGGTCGACCGGGGAGTCGAATTGCAATTTAATTCTATTGGCACATGGACCATGCCATGGACATGTGTGAGACGGGGTTCAAAAGTGAGAGCGTGTCCGACAAACAAGGCGGGAATGCAAAACAAATGCCACAACTTACCTTGGGAAGTAAATGTTTATTGGCACGTTGTAGTTTATGCTTCGTCAATTGGTAAGCCATTTATTCAGTTCCAACACCAATGTTAACTGTTATGTGTTACTTACTATTGGCGTTAAAGGTTTTAACTTTTTATTATACACATTTAAGTCTTCTTAAATATCTCTGTTTTCTATTTTGTCACGTTGGCAATCTGTTTTTCTGTCAATGTGTTTGCATGTCTTTCTTGTTCCTTAATGTTTATGTACTTTTGGTTTTTTAAATTATCTTTTTGTTGATTATGTTTTATTTTCTCTCTCATATTTTTCCCTTGAGAAGTTTAAAATAAATGTTGTGTGTGTTGTTGTTTGCTCTTGCAATAAATTTTGCAGTTTTCTTCAATCTGTACATTATATCGCTCTGGACGACCTTGAAGCATTTTGTGCCTTTGTTCTATCGTTTTATTGATCGACATTGGCTATTGAATAGCTTGCTGGTCAACCGCTCGATTACTACTATTTGAGTTGTTAGTATTTATTGTTAGAATTGAATTTTTAAATTTACTTGATCTAAATTTGCAGAGACCAACGCATGTGCAAGCCACGAACTCTACCCAGCCAAGGGACACGCTAGCAGTCATCCCATCAACACAACAAATCTATCCGCTTAGGTGAAACACATTGTGACAAGAGGGAAAAAATACCCAAAATTATCCTTCATATCTGTAAAAACGCATAAAATTAAATGAGGATGCGCATGAAGAAACATTTCGTTCTCGAAAAACAGTATCGAAGACGAAAAATGCGACGCACTCAACAACTGCATCTCGATTCAATCAAAACACCTACCACTAAGGACAATGGGTATGAGAACGGCCTGAGGGAAATAAGTCGAAAGACAGGTCGATGGGACTTGATAGGACTCATAGGGGGGATTTTTAATAGGGGATTTTTGAGCCTCAGACAGTTACACGCTATTTCTGCCTAAGATCGCAAATCGGCAGAGCGGTAGGTTCGTTTCAAATTGGAATCCGAGCGAGTTCGTTATTCTAAGTGGAATCCGAGCCCAAGCATAGCTTGTTAATTTCATTCATACAACCATACAGATTAGAGGTCAACCAGCCAGCCGGTAACCCTGCGCTGCTGACGTGTTCTGCAGAGAAGAGCAAATAACAGTGCACGCCCAGCACGCCAGCATGTCACTGCGTCGTCACCTGGTGTGAGCCCATCGACCCCATTTGATCCGGCTCAGAAATTGTCGCACACCCGCAGTGGGAAGCTGCGCTACGCCCGCACTCACCACGGGGAGCACCCCACACTTAACCTCCCATTGTTTCCGCTGACCAGCATGTCGCAGGATGGCGCAGGCGCACATCCGCAAAATCGTCGTGGGCCCGCCCGCTGGGAAACTGTTCCCACCTTCGGAGAGGTCAGCAAGAGTCCGGCCAAGACACTCCACGACACCGCGCGATTCACGCTGAGCAGTTGCAGTCCGTGCACTTGCCCCTTAATCGATCGATGCAATTGTTGCACCGGGGACTCTCCATTTTTCAGCATTCGTTCCACACACGCTCCGGTGTTGATTTGCGTTTGTATGCGGGTGTCGATCCAGGTGCCAGAGGTCGTACCAGAAACAGATTGCTTTGTCACCGAGAGGGTGTAGACGGAGGTGCTCACCGAGCCATCCTCTGGAGTGGAGGGTGTTGATTGCCTGCCCTATCGGTAGGACACTCTGCATGAATAATCGGCCCACTAATGAAAGATCTGCCAGCTCTAGGGGCCGAACGAAGAGAAACGGGGGGCCTAGCAGCGCACAATAGGTCAACGATTATCTGGCCGCGAAATTGTGTGTTTACATAAGCCATTGAGCGGCGTTGCTGATGTGTTTATTTTCTCTTTTGGTCGCATGATGTAACCAATTGGAAAATTTATATTAAAAGTACGAAAGGCTATGCAACAATAACGGGAAAGAATTTTTATTTTTCGTTTGTTTTATTATTCGTGTACTTTCGATCGGATATTTGATGTTTATATATTCAATTTTATGTCTGTTCGTAATCAGCCTAATAAGTGTCAGCCGATCAGCCTAATCAGCCTAATAATAGTGAATGTTCTATTGGGTTGTTCAATAAGTTCTGAACAGAATTTTGAGGTTTGAAATACACTTTTTTAATCAGTATGGCCTCCCTGACGAGCCACTTGTTCCGACGAGATTTCGGTTTATGAATTTCATCCCTGATGTGAGTATCGGGAAGGGCTGAAAAATAAGCTTCCGCAGCTATTACGAGGGTCACTATTTATATTTCGGGAATAGGAACAAAAACAAATAGTGAAGCTGCGAATATATTTTTATTGTTTTTCAAAGTACTCGCCACGATGATCGATACACTTTTGCATGCGCTTAAACCAATTTTCAAAGCATTTATTCCATTCCGAATGAGGTATCTCCAAAACATGATTTTTGAGCGCTTCAAGAGCTTCTTCGGGCGATGAAAATCGTTGACCACGCAGTTTATTCTTCACGGATGGGAACAAAAAGAAATCATTGGGTGCCAAATCAGGGCTGTACGGCGGATGACCCATCAATTCGATGTTTTGAGTGCTCAAATAGTCTCTTGTTTGAGCCGATGTGTGAGAGCTGGCATTGTCATGATGAAGAACAATCCGACGTCTCTTGTTTGTTTTCCTTATTTCACCGAAGATTTCTGGCAAACAGATGGTTGTGTACCACTCAGAATTTACTGTTCTACGATCCTCTAGAGACACTGTTGCAATATGACCAGTTTTTCCGAAGAAACAGGCCACCATTTTCTTTGAAGTGCTTCGTGTGCGAACAACTTTTGTTGGATTTGGTTCATCTTGGAACACCCATACAGTCGACTGCTGCTTACTTTCGGGCTCATACGAATATATCCATGATTCGTCACCTGTCACGATTTTATAAACGTCTTTTGAAGCACCGCGATTGTATTTCTGAAGCATTTCTTTGCACCAATCGACACGAGCCTTTTTTTGAGCGATTGTCAAATTATGTGGGATCCAACGTGAACATAATTTTCGCACAGCTAAGTGTTCATGTAAAATCGCATATATGCTGGTGGAACTAATGCTTAGGGATGCCTCAATCTCACAATAGGTTACATGACGATCTTGCTTAATCATTTCGTGCACAGCATCGATGTTTTCTGGCACTACAGTCGATTTTGGACGACCTTCACGAAACTCGTCGGACAGCGAACTACGACCACGATTGAATTCACTATACCAGCGATACACAGTGGTTTTTGATGGAGCTTCATCGCCAAAAGTCAAATTAAGTTGATTGACGCACTCTTGTTGTAATAATCCACGTCGAAAGTCGTAAAAAATCATCGCTCGAAAATGTTCACGATTCAGTTCCATTTTTTTGCCGAGACGAAACTTTCAACTAAATATAAAATAAACAAATAGCGTCCGTATGACAAAATGTTCTGAGTACGTATGTCGTCAAAAATGTCAAACTTTACGATGGAACCATCAGATGGACTCACATGACATCAGTGTTGCCAATTCCCGAAATATAAATAGTGACCTTCGTATGACGTCATCATTTGATGAAAAGCGCCCCGAACTCCGAAATTTATTGATATTTGCCATTGTAAAAACGCTTTTGTGACTCGATGCCTTGTCGTGGGTTTTTCTAAACATGTGTTTTTTCTTCGTCAAATCGAAAAATATTTCAAAAAAAATATTTCAAACAGTGCCCAATGAGATGCCTGGGGTTTCAGATAAATCTCTTTCAGTCACTCGACGATCCGATGACGATCCAATACCTGTATTTTTCGAACGAATTCTGGCGTTGAATTCAGAAACCCATCTTTAAATAAAATTCAGAAACCCATATTTCTTCACTAGTAATGGAAGGAAAAGAGTCATTATACACTTTCAACATTCGTTCATAATTTTCCTTTGCATTTAAACCTTCAAAAAATAAAAATTCAATCACTGCACGATACTTAAATTTTTACATTGTAAAAAATACTGTGAGTGACCGATTTGAAATGAAACGTTCATGTGAAGAATGTACCAACATAATAAAAATCGGGTCAGCAGCACCATCCCCTGTTATTAAAGCTCAAAACTTATTGAACAGCCTGGTGTTCATTTTCATAGCATTGGACAGGAAACAAAATGGACAATAGAATATTCAGCAATTTCAGCCACCGGACTAAACTCGCTAAACTGAGCAATGGACGATCGCTCTGTGCGATTAGAGTCGCCGGACCGGGAAATAGGAGCTATCAATAGCGTGGGTCTAAATGTTGCTGTTGCTGCTGTTTCACCGGTGTGCGGCCACCAACAAGCCCAAGCCCAATTAATGTATCGAATTCAATGCAATGTTTGTCCCCGGGTCAGCAGGGTTGCAGCGCGAAATCATTTGAATGCAGCCAAAGTCTTACAACACTCCGGGGCTTCACAATGCAAGAATTACAATCGAAGCGCCCTGGTAGCGGCTAACCTTGATACCTCTGGCTGGGTCCACTTCTTCTCGATTTCGATATAAAATATTATTAAACGATCGCTTTAATCAGTTTCATGTTGGACAATACTTTCAAATTGAACACACTTCTCACTTAATGTTCTTCGCGTCCGAATGCGAGGTCCGAAGCGTAGGGCCTTTAAAGTGACAAACAACCTCACCACCACCCTCGTTTGGGGCCTCGTACAACAAGTGAAGGTGTCCGGGTGCAGGTCACCACACACAGAACACCCCGTTGTGTGTGTCGAGCGTGCCTCGTTATTGGTGCCAATCGCACACCTTGTCCTGCAAAGCGCAGCACCACCACCTTTTGGGGGTTAACCATCCTCAAATTACCACCCCGAGAGGGGTTTCCATGCAAATCTCGCTTCTTGAACTTAGAAACAGCGGACGCAGGAGTTGAACCCATGATTGAGGAGAAGCACCGACGCCAGGGGCTGCGTACTAGGCCTCCACCGCTCCCCGACACCACGCTGGTCACATTGTAACCATGTTGGCCTGGGTTCTCATTTTCCCAGGCCCCGAGCATCGCCGCGAGGGCTGCCGATCGATCGATCGGCAGTGATTTTGCTGCGTATTTTATAACCAATTTTTATAACCTCACCTCACCTAAACGACTCAACAAGGGCCGCGTTCGGTGGGACTCGGACTTCTCGGATCGTGCCGCTTGGATCCTGACTGGCCGGCCCGGGGTTGATAAATTGCACCATTCCTTCGTGGCTCGTTTTATTGCGAGTGTGCGAGCTTTTTCCCAGCCACCCCCCGCGAGTGGGTGGTGGGGCGACCGGCTTGCCATATTTTCCGGTTTTATGGCTTAATTCGATGGCACGATAAGGGCAATTATCGGGCCATCGTTTTATTGGGCCGCACGCGGGGGGCTATGATTTATGGGAGGAGGCTCTAGGCGTATCACTTTCACGCGGGAAAAATGGCAAAAAAATAACTGGCCACTAGCCGCTGTCTGCGAAAGCATCGGTCTCGCGGTTTGATGAGTCCCTGCACCAAAAAAAAAAAAAAACTCCGCGAAAGGCGTTCGGCTCGGCAGTCGGGCGGATTGCGGGCCCGCAGGCTCCCAAACCATCATTCAGGCGACCTTCAGCGTTGCCTTGGTCGGGGAGCGGCAGATTTCAGAGTCCGCTCCGAATGTGTGGCCGTGCCCTCGACCAACAACGCCGCCGCCGCCGTTAAGTATCGCCGCTGGCGCTGACGGTTCGGGGTGCGCCTGAGGGCCGCCTCGCGTGGGACGTTCGCTGGACGACCCGAAGGGGGGTGATGGGGAGTGGCACTGCAATAGCATCACACGCGCGGGACCCGGTTGCCATCCACTTAGCCCACGGCGAGCGTTTAAGACCCCTTGTCGAGGAGAGATAAACACTTCCGGACATGTGCACGTGACATCGGGGCTTAACCCGGGCAAGTGTTTAAATGATCAATTTTTATGGCCCCGAAGCAAATTGCGGCTTGTAGTGCGTGACCCTATCCTTACACGGCTTTACAGAAGCCCTGGATGCCTGATGGGCACGTTTTTACAATTAATTTTACAGTTTATTTTGTGTTTTGTTTTGTCATTGATTTTGGACGACTTTTTTCTTATCATATTATGCGTTAATTTCTTCGCTCTTTTAACTACAATCAGTATTTTGAATAGTGGTTGGGTCATTGATTAGTTCACGTTCGCACCATAAATTGAGTTGTTTGAGTTGGCAATTTATACTTTATGTTCATGTTGATATTAGGTTGGCTAAAAAGAAATTCTACTATTTTCTCGATAGATTGCTTTAGCGATCGATGTTTCGTAAAGTATAGATTGTACAGTTGCAAAGTTATGCTCATTTTAGAGCTGATACTTCACACTTAAAGAAATGCTTCAACTAATTTTTGTTTGTTCAGCAAGTAAACAAAGAAAAAATGGTACATTTTACAGTTTTTACAGTTAGGTCACGTACGATAATATTGTGCAAAAATGGTCGTGGTCTAAGCGTGGTGAAGCAACTCAACCGGTGGTCAAACCAGGACTCACGGCCAGAAAGGATCTACTGGGTATTAGGCGGGACCTGAAAGGAATTTTTAAGGATGAGATGCTTCCGTGTGACTAAACATTAAATTCAGATCTCTACTGTCAACAACTGAACCGTTAGAAGCTAACGGCCAGAATTGGCTAGAATCGCAACCACCGACTGCAACTAACAACCAGCCACCAATTCTTGAGTGATAAGAAATTGAAATCAACACAAAATTGTGAAAATGGATTGCTCGAGGTTTTGGCCAATAAGGACCAAGACTTCTACAAGAGAGGCAGTATGAACGGGGTCATATTTGACGTAAATTGGATCGTCGGAAACATCTAAAATAAAGCCTAAAAATAATGGATTTCTTTATAGCCAACCTAATAATTGAAAGTATTGCAATCACTGTTCCAATTCTGGGTGAACTCTCACTCTCGATCAATCGGATGTTGGACTAAGCCAAACAAAGGTTAACGCTTTATGGATTTGCCCATAAAATTAAACCGAAACCGATTAGCAACCCTGCCACATAATCAGCCTCAGCTTGGCTATGCAGCGTGTGGCGACCATCGTCATAATCATCATCATCATGTTCGTACAAAGGGTAACAAATTACAAATTTCCTCACCGCACCCGATTTCCGGCCTACTCACGGCTCAGAGCCCGGGTTAGGGCTAGACGGGGCTAGACTGGTGGATACCAGCGGCCCAGTTCGGAGTCGGAGGTCACGACGGGCGACGGGCGACGGGCGGACCGACCGACAGACGGTCAAGTATGGCACGCTCGGGCTCCGCTCACCTCACGCGCGGCGAGACTGAGTCCGGCGGATCGGCGGGTGACTTCCTTGATGCGGGCACAGACATCGGAAATTTATCGACACCGCCTCCGGGGCCTCAGCCTCAACGGCCAACAGCCCAAGCCCCTGACCTCGATCGTGCCCGAAAGCGAAACTCGATCGGTAGAGAGGAAGAAACCCGCTGGAATTATGTCTTCAACCGTAGCCCTGCCCGCACCGGCGGTGCGTGAGATGGCAGAATTTTGCGTGAGGGAGGAAGAGCGGTGGGGCCGACACCACGATTCAGGTTGTTCGTTATCGCCCGAATTAGATCTCCGGCCTCCGTCCGCCGAAAACGGTAGTATGTTGTTCCGAGCGCGGGAATGGCTCATAATTGAGCTGTTTGTTCGGCGGGACAAAATGTTGACGAATTATGATTAACGAAGGTGTGGTATGCTACCGAAAGAAGTGGTGCGCGGCGCCAGCGAACGACAACGACGAATGCCGTGCGTTTCGGCTCTGGGTCCCCGAAACTTACCTCTTTCGCAGACAGAGGGTCATTGCCAAGTCCATTCTGGAAAGGGAAGAGAGAAGCGAGATGTTAGAGTGATTTTGTGGATGCAGAAAGGACAATATTATTGGTATATTGCGATTCGATTGCTGACTGTGAAGCCTTTGGTCGAAATGCATACAAAAAATGTGTGCCTCAAGAAAGAGACATTGACAAGCGACGAACCCCGTGGATGAATAACAAAAAAGCAGTAGCAGGAGTGCTAGTGCTACATTTTACCAAACTAGGACTTAGTATAGCAGTTCAAGAGTCGTAAGACAAAACATTGTTTGCCAGGAATGACGTGAGAAACATTGCATGACTGAATTAAAGATAACTAAATCGGTAATAAAAAATGGTTTTATTGGATGCTAGATCGGAACGATCAATGAAACGATTGAAATTGAGCGCATTCTATTCCGCAAATCTGTATACAGTACAACTAAATCCTTAGACCACTATGGTGCCAGAGACCACCATCCTTTGAGTCGAATAATTATAGTATTAATAGATCCAGGACATACGCTGGATGTACGGTGACGTTAAACTCAGCAGCAGACAAATAAACAAATAAACTCTAATGGTTCTTAAATCCTTATAAATCCTTATAAAATCCTTATCCTTATAAATCCTTATTAAATCCTGTTATTTAAATACCCAAATTGGAACATATCTACAGAAATGATATATCTTTGGGACTAATTTGACACGTAGAGCCATCGGTCAGTAAAATCTGGTTTCATGCCGGAAGAAATGCTCTGCCTTTGGTGAGATCGGAAGGTTTTGATCTACCATGAGCTACTCAAATGTGGCCAAACTGCCACACAAGATGTGGTTTTTGTTGCTATCATTTGAGAGATTTTGAGCATGGAACTTCTTTCATCTTCTAATGTCTCACCAGAGCCGTTCTTTGTGAAACATTTAAACATAATTTTCCCAGTCGAAGGTTGCTTTCATCAGCTGTCCTCGCCTGTGGCGAGCTGTGTAAGGTTGCCCATCTTTCAAATTCTAGGCTTAAGAATGGTAATAATCAAGCTTAGAGCTGCTAGAAACGGTACACGCTATTTAGCATTGGAAGCCCCGTTTTAATTCCATCCTTGAGAGATATTTGATATTTATTTACGATTATATTTTGGAATTATGTTTCCTTTGACGTACGGCTCACGGCGTAAAGCAAAAAATTTAAAAGCCAATAAAATGGACCATGGAATGCTTAATTAATTATACATTTGAGCCAATCCGCTTGAACTTTTTTCTTCCATTTCGCTAGCTGGAAGCAAACTGGAAAACTGGTCATGTGAATGTGAAAATTTATACATTTTAATCGCCCGTGCCGGTGTATTAAGCAACGGAAACTAATGATCTGCCATCGTTTTATCCCATCTTTCACACCATTTTTAAAGGTCCTATCTGGCGTCAGGGCTTCAACGAGAAAAAAAAGAAAGACTGAGAGAGAGAGACCGAGAATCTCGATTTCAGAAGCCACGGGAGCGCGCTCGCGCGGAACCGGAAAGTCACCGATACCACCGGGGCCGAATTTTAACCGATCATTCACCGAACCGATTAGCTATGGGCCCGTAGCGAGGGTTTGATTACACCGCCTAGCGTCTAGCGCCTTCGGACCGGATGCCGGGCCTGAGCTGAGCGTGAGACGCGGACACAAAGTAAGCGATACACATTTTTGCCTATTTCGCATAAAATATCCGCGAAATTTATCTATCCGGTTGCCAATAGCGCGGGCACACTGGCGGCCGTAGCGAGCGGTCTCTCAATCGGCAAACGATCTGTCAACGGCTCACCCGCTCTCGTAAAGCCACAACGAAAAGCGGGAACTTAATTTTCCGCGCCCATCCCAGCCAGCGCTTTGGAAATGTAAATTTATTTGGCATAAATATTGGCAAAATCGAAGGGAGCCCGGAGCCCCGTTTGGGGCCTTGGGGTCTTTTTTTTGTGTGGCGAACGTGCATAAATTGATCCACCGGTTGATCGCCGCCAAAATCCACCGCGAATTGGCATTGCGATAATGATAGCAATTTGCGGCCGGCGATCGTTGCGCCGAGCGCTTCGTTTGGCCTCGGACCTTGAACTAGGCATCAATTTTTGTGGGTCTCCTTTGTCTCTCCCCAAACGACCGCCGATGGTCCCACGAAACCGTCAATTAGCGTTCTGGGGGAGTTGTTGTGGGCGACGCACCAGGGTCCGAATTCCGGTTCCTGCTCTGAATCGCCGCCCCCCGTCCCGGCAAAGGTGAAGGTGAGTGGAAACTCATCGAACGGTAGTCTGAGCCCCCGGGGGCCAGGGTCAGCAGCTGGCTGGATGGATGATAAATCGTGGCCCGGGTGTCGTGCCCGCCATCTAACGTCTTTATTATGATTCGCTTCCTGACGGAATCGGTCCGGGTCGGGCTCGAACCGAAAAAAGTTGCGAAACAGTTGCCGCACATTCACCGCCGGCGGATCGATCCTGTCCCGCCAGCCGGCAGGACGCGTCGGTTTATGTCCTTCCCAACGCCTTCGAACTGTCAAATCCGCCCGCCGTGGCTTGACTGAAGTGATTGATGTTTGCTCCGAGCGCTTCGAGGCGTCCAATGTCCAAAATGCAAACGAAAGACTCACAGCAGCAAAAGCGACGAACCTCGAATCGGCGCTAGAGTTCTAGCACCATCGAAGGCACCGCCGGTCGTGGCGCTCTTCGAACGTCCAGAAATGGAGCAAGGCCACCACCAGAGCAAGCCGGAGTGATAGAACGCGACTCGCGGCCCGTCCATTCTCCGGAACTACGGTCGGCCCCGCTTTGCTAGAACGCCACGCCAGACGTGAATCGATTGACATTGTTCTGCCCGCCGTGCCCGCGGACAATGCAATTGTGGTGCAGGGCTGGGGCCGGTACGGTGTAGAGTCTTGTGTGGGTCTTGGGGGTCTGGACAAGCCGCTGGCGGGTCTGGGCGAGAATTTTATGTTCGGCTCACGATCTCGTCGTCGTCACCGTAGTCGTCGTGTTTGATTTCGTAACGATTTGTCATTAAAGCTGACGTTTCTCATTATGCCCTCGGTTCATTAGGTCCCGAGGGGGCCCCGGACGGACATTGGTTCCGGGGTTCCCCTGGTAAAGGTGGGCTGGCCACCGCGCGCGGGCGCAAAAGCCCTTCGCCGCAAAAGGGTCTCCTCGAGGGTCTTCTCGGAAGGATTTCATAGGATCACCGTATCACTTTGCCGGACCCACTTGGCGTTCTACGCCCTTCTCGGGGTCGCGGACAGTCTCGACTGAAACAAGAATTCTTTCCCCGCCGGAGGTCACGCCGCCTTATCGCCCGGGCGGCATCGCCCGGCCCGACCTAAATGGGGTTCGTGTTTTGGGTGACCTGCCTTCATTAAAGGAGCATGCAGGCTGCGCGTGAGCCGGTTTATCTGGCGGCTTCCAAAAAGGTCGGATTCCGGAACGGACGATATGACAAGTGGGCATCATAAATCCCACCAGTGGCCGAGCGTTGATTAATTCAAGGCGGCCCCAGATGCACTTCGGATGCCGCCCTTCCGAAACGGGACCTCCAGATTTTTAGCGGAAAGGATGACGAAGAGTTGGGTAGTGGTGCTATATCTAGGCGCAGTTTGAAGCCCAAGTGAAGGGACTGTTGCTGCAGTTGTCGTTGGGGAGTGTAGCATAAATTAAGACCCGTACACTTCACAAGGCTGCGCGGTTACATACGCACGTGCAGCTACCTTAATCCGCACGGGCGCACACACAAGCACGCATCACGCGGATCACTCGGCAAGTTCGCTCAACGTCGCGTGGATTAAAGAAAGCATAAAGAGTAAGATTACAGCCGAAACTGCCGACAACCGAAGCCAAATCATCGAATCACTCGTGTGTTTTGGCTGGGTGAACGTACATCCGCGCCGTGATTGCGCCATCGCCCCTGGCGTATCCTTTATCGCGCAGAGCGCCCGACACGGCCCCGAGAGCATTTATCATGTTTCGCGCATTAAAACCACATTAATCAAGCGCATTAACAATATGTTTTTCCAGCATAATTGCCTAATTAGAGCAGCGGGACGCGCTTGGTACGCTCGTAAGCGGTGCTACGTAAGTCGCCTCTCTTGGTCGTGTCATTACTTTCGGAGGAGCCGCGTGTCTCCGCGTTTACTCCGCGATGCTCCCGGCTTATTAGCCGAACGCGAGGTTTCAGATTTCCCCAAATCCCAAAAGCGGGAGCGCCGAAGTGGGTCTGTGATTTGACACACGCGTGCGCAAAAAAGCAAGTAGTGTCGATCACTTCGACTTCCCTGGCGATCCGTTTTTCACCCCATCGGGCGCCCCATTACATGGGAATAGGTTTCGGTCAATTATCGGGGCGATACGCCCAAAAACACCCGATCGACTGAGCGTAGCTAATGGATGGCCCCGTGGGAATCCAGCTGTCGCCGGTGGTAATGCTTGTGTGTGCCGTAATCGCCATCAAATGTTGGCACCCGAACGGCCGGAAGTGAAGAGAAAGGATGTGCGGTTGTTGTTGTTGTTGCTATCTAACCATCCAAAATAAAATAGCAAAAAAATACCAGAAAAATTGCCACCCCGAAACGGAAAAGTGAAAACCCAATGTCTTTGCCTTCGGAGAACGGGTGACCCAACGGATGTAATGTTGTCCCTTTTGTGGGTCCCCTTCACCTACAAATTAAAAACAAATTAAGTAGCAGCAGTGCGTAGTGTCCGGCTCCGTCCGGTTTCGTCGTGTCGAAAGATGATGGCCACCCGACATGATCGCTATCCGGGGAGGGCTCCGGGTGTTTCGCGTAATCCGAAGCTCGTGCAGCTCGGGGGCGCGATGATTGCATCCGGAGGATGTGATCGCCGCCACGCACCTGAAAGGTCACGAATGGGGGCGCCGAAGTTTGCCGCCAAGGTGTGGAATTGATTTGTGGCAGCGCCGAAGGGCCAAATGGTGGAGCGAAGGGTGTCATTACGCGACGACAACCTGACGCAGCTGAAGATTTGAGTTTCCTTTTTTTAGGCTCGCATCCGAAAACATTCCAAAATTCGCTTCCGAAACGACCATAAGATTCGCTGTCCAATGGGTGACTAGCAAACGTTGGTTTAGTTTTCCGTGTTATTGTTTAAATGTCTGTGGTTTTTCTGTTAATTTATTTTTAATTTTTTTTTTGTATTATTTTATTTTCAAATGGTATTTCAATTGATATTTTTCAGGTAGTTTATTTTGTTTCACATTGCTTAATGATGTCTCTTCACTTTGCTAAATATTGTCAAATCTGACTATTTGGTTTATCGTTTCATTAAACGTTTATTTTAGGATATTTATTAAAATTGGAAGAAAAAAGCGGTCGAATCACATTTTTTTTGTGGAAGCTTGTGGTGAACATGTTTCAGCACTGGAAACATGGGAAATGGTCTCGGCAAATCAAAACTTGGCGATTTCGACCTGAAGGACAATCTATCCAGAAAGATCAATCCTGGTGTGAAATTGGTTTATTTTAAGTATCCTTATATAGTGTAAACTGTTAATGTAATGTAATAATATATTCTCCCAACCTTCCCCCTTAAAGATTATCATCTGTTTCTGTTTCAATGGGCATGTACATGCAGAACAGCACTTCGTTGATTTTGAAGATGTTGAAAAATTGGCCGACGAAACAAAAAAAGATTTATTGGAAAGGCATGCATAATTTGCTCGAAGGATGGGCGTAATGTTTAGCAACCGTCTTTTAATGGTTACTTCGAATAAAAATACGTTGAAGTTCTCGTGTAAATTATGTTTTTTCTTCATCAAAAAACCCTGCAATTTCAACATGAACACCTGATAATTATTATAAACAAATTTTTCAGTATAACTTTACAAAAGTTTTTGCCTGCCAGGAGAGTCAAATTTCTCGGCTAGGCAATATTAAATCAACGCCTAAGCTTCACGTTTGTGGCCGTGGATATTTTCATGTTATCGACTTAACCAACTGTTTCGTTTGTCCGAAAGCAATAATAAGTCGTCTTAGTGACAAGTACAGAGTGGCAAAACTATATGTTTATGTAAAGTCTCTTAGTGTTATTCCTAAAGTTAGTCGAGTTATTGAGTTTGAGTTCGAAAGCAGCACACATTTTCCAAACTTAAGAGCTTGTTAATTTTAGTGTAACAACTTGTTTTTGGAATCCTCGTGAGGTTAGCCACTCAGAATTTACAGACAGTGGAATTTTTGAATCCACGAATCTGTTCTGGTGAATACCTGATGATAATCCGAGTGTTCGACAATACATTATTGTACATTTCGGTAGCGGTGTAAGGTAATGTAATTCAACTAAATTAGCGCTCTCAAGCATTCGCACATTAAAATGAAACAGAAACAACAGCAAGGATTAGCAAAAAGGTGATGTTTCCAAATGTGGCGTGTACCAAAGCCGGATGACAAATGTCGGAAGCAATCATCCTGGGAACAGGCCACAAATTTGCTTACATTTTAAACAGCCTGCGTTCGGTTCGGTCTAACGTTTTGGCTAACGAACATGTCGATCATTCCGCACCGGCACAAGACATTAGCTAATTGCTCACCGCACTCGACCGAGCACGCACCACGAGCGAGTTTTATCGTACAAAAAGTAGGCCTTACCCAACAGCTGGCAGGGCCGACCGCATCGCATCCCGTGGCCCCGGCCACGGAGCATCTCATCCACACTGGGGCATTACCATACGGAGACAGGGTGACCACTTTTTCCGACCCGGTCCCCAGAGAGGAACGCGCGCGAGCGATGATGGTAACCAATTTGCAAATCACAAACATATTAGTCCCGGAGCCCCAAATCCGGTGCCACCGGCCCCGACCGCCGCGTGACCGCAAATGGTGTAATGATATTCACTGCATTTTTCGCAATTGGCGATCGGCCGACGGGCCGATTTGGTATCGGTGCCCATTTTCGACCGCCGCTCGGTTTGATTGGTGGCGGGGTGCGCGGGAGGAAGCAGGTGTCCCCGGCCACCTAGGGGGCGAAGGGATACCCTGTTCGGACGCATGCAATCACACCGACCGACCAATCCGGCCCCCATCGGATCGAACGAAAAGGATCGAGGGCGAGGGCCGTCCCATCCAGGGTGGCTCCGGACATAATCCTGGCCTCAATCCTGGCCCGAGGGGAGTGGGAGAAAGTGGTGGGATGCGGCAAAGAGGACGAAGGCAATTTATTTTCACAAATCAGCCCGCTTCGTAGCTCAGTGCGTGCGTAGAGTGCGGGAATTTGTAGTGCGGGCCACAAAACACGGGACTTCAGCGGGACCGCAAGCGACGAACCGACGCTCCGTGCTCGGGTGCTTCGGGTGGGATTTAACATATTTTCTTGGGCGCTGGCTGGCTGGCAGACCGGTGAGAAAGAAGGTGCCATCGATGTTTGCATACTTCATCGGCGATCGAGAAGAGCTCGGCCAGATCGGCGAGAGTGAATTCGGTGCAGCGCAAAGAAAGGGGGCCACGGCTGGCGAACCGAACCCGATAAACCTGCATGCCGCCGCCGCTGCAAGCCACGCGGGAGACGAAGACCGCTAAGGACATATATTTCATCCGCAGGGACATAAATTATACCGGTAATATGTTTTATGGTCGATCGCCGTTTGCCATTGCGCGTTGCGTGTCCAAGCGGACTCGAGCCGGTTGCCTTCCTCGTCATTTTTCTCTCTCTCTCTCGTTCTTCCCAAGAATGGTTGATTGAAACGATGGATCAACCGATGGAGGAAATACTGAAAAAGAAATACTTCACCGCAATGTGTGCGTGCAATCACCAAAGTTTTATTTCACCACTCACCGATTGCGCCCCGGAATCGATGGGATCAGGTTCAATGGAGGGTTCATAAACCGTGCACAATCAAGAATCGTAAAGATGTGATGCCTTAAATTGCCTAGCTCAATAGCTGTGACTACCACAAATCAATGCTGACAGGCGTTGGCTCGTGCAAAAGTCGCCCGATCCTGCGTCCCGGGTCGCGTGACAGTTTCGCTCGCCAAAAATGTTCACCGACGCATAAAGTCACTCATCCGCGTTTAATGGGTTCCCGTGGCATCAACAAATACGTACGGGGTTTGGTTCACCGGAGCTTCGGTGCTCCGGCGCACTCGAAATTACGGTGGCGATTAATCGGTTTTTAAGTACCGACCATTTTCGCGCTGATTTACACCGGCCCAAGGTGTCCCAGTCTCTGTTGGCCGGTGCGCACAGCGTTTGTCGGCAGCAAACAAGCGAACAGTTTGCGCACCGCCGGATGTGGTATAAGGTCCGGGCCGTCCGGGGGGAAGCTGTACGCGCGAAACCTGTACGTGGTGCCTCGCCCATTAAATATTATATTATACACCTTAAGCCAGCGCTCGGAAAAGGATGACCGGCCGACCGGCAACGGCGATAGATCGCTGTGGGAACCACCGAGCCAAGTGGCCGGCTGTTCGGTACAGCACCACCGGGCCGAACAGCAGGTGGCCAGCCTAGGAGACTATTATTGTAGTGACCGAAAAAAAATTAATCATCGTACGGCCATTTAGGATAACATATACGCTTGCGCATACATTATGATTATGATTATTGACTAATTAATGGTCAGGCCGATCAGGTTTTGATTGGCTGGCGGGTTTGCCAGATTGCTTAGAAAAAACTGCGCCAGTGTTTACACAAGCAGCGCGCAGCGTTGGGTTGCTCTAATAGCACGAATAACCTTAAGAATCCATGACACGCATCAGGAGAACGCCAAATTATATACTCTAGTGATCAGTTCATGGTGCTAATAGGTACTGCTTATGAGCGTATTTTGTTTAGTTTTTTATTTATTTGTTTCCATATCAAAAGCGTTTCCATCATCTGTATGTATGTTAGAGCTGTCGAACTTACTGTTAATTCAAATAAAATATCAGGCAAAACGCCAGATAGAGTAGCGAATATTTTATTAGTATATTAAAAGTTTCCTCTAAACGTACTATACGTGGTCTGATCAAAACGGTTGGTTAGGTTGCTACTTATGTCACTCACTTATGGTGAAACGTTCGGCCATTTTGAGTAACCATTCAATTTTTGACACCTGTTATTCTTGGACGTTTTTTGGCCGTGTTGGAGGGACGGACGTATTTGTTCATCTTAGACTTTGTCTCTTCCAAAGAGTCGTTATAAAATTTTTTGTAGAAAACAAAATAAAAAGCGGCGGCGCATTCGAAATGTTAACTGTAGCTTATGTAAAGCTATCAAAAACGAAAATCGAATATACGTAGCCCGTGGAAATTCAATTGTGACGATTCTTTTAGATCAAAATCGTAATTGCTAATTGCTTCGTTTTGCTCGATATTAAAGCAACTGCAATTAATTATTTAGGAATAATGATAACGTGATGGTTTATATGTTTTGATATTCCACAAGTAGAATTAGAGACGGGAAACGCGTTTTAAAGTGTTCAAAAGACGTAGTGACCATCTGTCAACTGCAAATCTTCTACTATTCGCCAAAAATATTGTACAAATACTTCAACCAGAAAAGGTGTTTAAAAAGATTCCCCAAATAAATAAGCCAACGAAAACACGAATGATGTGTTAACATAGACATGCTTCGAAATCCTCCTTATTCTGAGAGGCTCTGCTCAGGACTGCTGAAACGTGGGTGACGTGATGGGCGATGACTTTATTACTGCGGGGACACACGAAGCGTGAAAACTAGCGTAAAATTAATTTGTAATGTCAAAACGTTTACGCTTCGTGTGGCAGCAAAAATATAAAAACGAAACGTGAAACGTGTTTACGTTCGTGTTTTTGGTCCAAGAAAATAGAAATAGAAGAGAAATTAATTGATTTCTGAATTTTTTTATCTGTTTTTTCCGATTTTGTTGCTATACCAGCAAATAAAAACATAAATTATTCTCTGCTTGTAAGCAAAGCGTATGAAAAAAATAATTACGCTCGGGTTTACGCCTCGCGCGAGCCGTAAACGTTTTGACAACGCCGCAGCAGTTTGGCATTAATCGTTAATGTCAAAATCATTACGTTACGCTTGATGTAGCCCCACAGTTACAGTTATGAGCAGTTTAACTTTTCTCCTATAAGCCTGAACTATTAATATAAGGAATCAAATCACAAAGGCTTTATGGTCCAGCAGTTCATAAAACTGGTTTGGAACGTACCAGTCCAGGTTTAGTGGGTTCTATTGACTCGAAACCAAATCTTGGTGAAATAAAAAAAGGGTTCATGAAGGAAAACATTTTATTGATAAAGACAGGATACAGGATAAATAGTCATGGAGCACCTCGAGGACGAAGAAAGTCAGGTTTTAGACCAACCAGCCCAGACCAACCAGCCATTGAGAACATGAACAAGAGTCTTATAGTGTCTGACAAGAACACTAGAAATTTTACAGAATTTAACCAAATAAAATTCTTGATCAATAAAATATCGGGGACTGTAGCGAGGACGCATAGAAACAACAACGATTTTTGACAATATTGTCTAAGTGCATGTTACATTAATTTTTTCATGATTATCATTGTCCCCTAAAAAGGCGGAAACATTTTTTACTCAACATAACCTCTTTTGTTGATAAAAACTGTGCTTCGCTAGCCACTAAGGTTTGAAACTGAGATCTGTTTTCTTCAATAATTACTTTTTATTACAACTCAAAAAACCCATTGAACGACAGACACTTTTGTGACTTTTGTAACTGTGTCGCAAGGCAGTGTTTTCCATTTCTGTCCTTGTTTGATATTGTTAGCTCAAATGGACTGGAGCAATGGTGCATCTGCTAGTTCCCATCCCGACGTGTGGCCGAGCCAGCCCAACCACAGCCCAAACCATGGCCCACCGTGCCAATGGCCAACACGCCACCAACGTAGCGCGAGGTGCCCATATCGGGAAAGGTGTTCATGTTAGCACCACATTTATCAACCGCCGCGACCAGTGTGCCCCCGAGAGTGACACCGGAGCACGTATGGAAATAAGTCACAACACAGCAAATTGACTCTAAAAGCCATTGCCGCTCCATCATCACCCCCCGCGGGGGGGCCACGCCGCAGATGTCTAACGGTTCTTGGCCTAGTGGTCTCTTTGAACGGGCGACGGGAAGAAACGGCATCCCTCCTGGGATCCACGACCGACATGGAGAGCAATTTGAATATTGGTTCATTCAAATTTTGTCCCAAAGATGTCGTTACATGGAAGGGTTTTATTGATTTGAAATGCAGAGTGGAGTGGAGTTCCCATCAAGAGTGCCCCCGACAGCCGATCGACTTTCGCTCGATCCCGTTTGTCCTTTGACAGCAGCATCACTTGAAGGAGCAGCTAGCTTTTCCCATTCATTAGTGTGACCCGGACATCGGTTACTCCGGGCCGAACCGATATGGAAACCGGGTTTCGGTGCCTTCCGGTGGAGTGGACTATTACAAATTGAATTGATGCTGGCGGGATGGAATGTTCTTCAGCGCGCTGATGTTGTGCTTTTATCGCACCGTGGACGTTGTTCTCGTGGACAAGGAAATCCTGCTCGGCTCTGGGCCGCAGGGCGAGCCCCCCCACGAAACACGGGCTTCGATGGACAGCAACTGCCGCCAACTTTAATGTCGCCGGACAAAAATGTTGTGATTAAGCAAAACCCTCAAAGGCGCCCCTTCTGGACCGAAGTAAATCACGAACCATCTTCTGTCGGGGACATCGGGTTCCGTGTGGTAGCGCCGCGAGGGTAGCGAGCTGTTGTTGCCCGGCAGCTCCTCGGCACTAAAACCGAGCGTTACAAGCGAGCGTATCCCGCAGCAGAAGCGTACCGGTAAGTGTGATGAGCCCGCCAGTCTGTGTCTGTGGTGCTCCTCCTTAACCAAAGCACGGTTTATGACTCCCAGCACCAGACCAGACACGAGACCTCCGGCGTAGCGCGGTGCTGGTTTTGGAATTTCTTTGCAGAATTTTATGGGTGCCACAGAAGACACGAGGCGCGCAGTACGGGCCGACACGAGCCTGGTGGGGTTTCCTGACTTGGACGAACGAAAGACTTCATTTCGCGTACGACCGACGACCCCCCGGGATGGCCGGCAGCGTTTTGTGTTACAATTACGGTGCGGTGTTACACCGGTCACAACCAAAATCCTAGGATCGTTCGTGGCAAAGAGGACGAACTGCCGGAGATTTTCTCTTCGAAGTGTTGGAACTTTTGGTTCAATATCGTCATTTCTTGAATATACTTCGCCAAGAGAGCATTATTTGACTTCACGTCCGATACTAGCAAAGGACTCAGACGAGGTTGGTAGACATCTCACTTTCTTGTCGATGCTGCATGTCAGCTCAATGATGCCGATCCGATCGATAATATTTTATTTCCAAATATATAAAAAAAACAAATGGAATCAAAATAGGTTATCAACATTTAGCCTTTTGCAAAGTTAACTTAAAGTTAACTTAAGTCCTTTTAAATAATGGGCACAAACGTCAACGGTTCTTTCAATTATATGAACTCACGAATTACAATTTTCGAATTTCTTCAAGATGTCTTGCCATCTAAGAGATTGAGAAAAAGCCACAGGAGACCATATCCACTGAATACGATGATTTTTAACACTATTACTAACTACACTATGGCCTCTAAAATACACAACGTTGATCAAAAGCCTATGAAGTGATATGAATGAAATGTTTAACACTAGCCCTGGATCTACTGCCATAACTCTGGGAGCTACAACATAACATTTGGTCGTTAATTCCTTAATTTCGGACAAATATTTTATCCATTTCAAGAGCTGTTTTTATTTTTTTTACATTTAAAAAATTGCAAAATTATTTCAACTGTGTCCTGAACAACACTTCGAACAATTCTGCCCAAGAAACTTTGTTCCAAACACTAAAACTACGCTAACTAGCGTGAAAGCAGGAATTTGAATATTGATTTACCAGAAAATAAAAATTTAGATACCTTTTAAACAGTTCAACCAATGTATTACCGAGACGGAATATAACAATATTAATCGAATGCAGCTTAATTTGGATTGTAATGCATCAATCTTAAGTCTGCTCTGAGCTTTGCAAATGTCGTAGTAATATTATAAAGAATTACATAAACAAACCGGACACTTTTTGAAATATTGCAGTCTCGTTGACCATCCCAACTTTCGTTTGTTTTATTTCTTTTTCGGAGTACTTCGGTTTGGAACGGACCCCATTTCGCTATTTACTTAATTCCGACAACAGGTTTCAACATCACCATGGCAGAAGCCCTGCCATGGTGGTTCTTTTCTCACTCCCGGCTACGGTCCAATAATGCCGTACGCCGTGTTGCGTTATAAACTTATACTTTTTACACCTTTCGGCACAAATTGCGATAACGATTATGATTGCCGAAGGCAATGGTGGGCAAAACAAACAAACCGACTCGTCGACTCAAATAATCCAACCTACAACATCCAGGGAGAGAGAGAGAGAGAGAGAAGGAGAAGGATGTCGCGCACGGCGACCAGGGCGCGTTCACTTTTTCGTACGCTTTATTTAATGCGATTTTAATGCGATTCTCGCTAGTGTCCGTTCCTGGGTTCCTTGTGCAACCCACTTTTCTTATCTTCATCTTTCTTTTCCCTCCCCGTTTTTTTACGGGCTGCTGTCGTTTCGGCGCCTTCTTTCTGGGACGCCGGTTCCGCGCCGGCTGGTGGCCGTATCGCAACGCGAAACGAAAAAAAAAATACAAACAGCCTTCGATAAAATAATCATCAAACGGAACAAAATACATCATATTTTGCTAGTTTTGCCGTTTTACGGCCCCCATCATCGAATTAATGTTGTTGCGATAAAATCTGCATTGCCTCCGCGTGTGCGCATTGCAGGTGGCCAACCAGGCTCGGGTTTTTTGGCCCAGGTGACCGGTTCATTAGGCCGAAACCGGAAAAATAGTGGCTGGATTTTCGTGCTGCGCGATGGGGCCGCGATTATGTTTCGCAAACATCGTTTCGCGAATGCAAAAAACCTCGAGCGATGATCGAGCATTTATCGGGGGTATCGGGTTCCTCGGGGGCACACATCCTGCGCGATTCGCGTCCTGACCGGTTTTTCCGCGGGACCGGGGCGCTGATTAGCGCTAACGCTAAACGTTGCGCCGCTCTAATTAAGACGCGATGAAACGAATGTTTGCTTTGCACAATGGCCACGATCGTGCGGCGTTCAGCGTTAAGGAACCATTTGTATGTTGATCCGGGAAGTTTGGCGAAGCCCGAAACGGCCCCAAAATCACATCAGGAAGCAATCAATGATGGGGAGGCTTACGTTTCGATTGATTGGGTATTGTTGGGACGGAACGATGCCGTTGGCAAATTATGCTGCGAGATAGAGAAATTCCTGCGGTCGGCCAATCAATTAGCCCCGTTCCGGGCCCCGTTGTCGTCTAAGGGAGTTAGAAATTCAATTAGCGACTGTCGTCGTTCGTCGATTGACACGCGGCATAACCGGTAGCCGGCGAGAAAGGGCTAATCCCCGTTGATCACCACCGAAGGCGGTCCGCTTCCCACGCCGGAACCGATAAATGAACGCCACATCAGAGCACAACAATCGATATCAATCTTCGGCTGCAAACGAGCTGCAACGGGGCGGCAAGGACAAATAGGGAAAACCAATTGAAAAATGCACCGACCCCGTCGGCAGCATCCTGTCGGTTCGTGTATGGCTCGTAAATTCTGATTAATTTTCTGATCGTAGGAAGCATAAATCAAATATTGCAAAACGCAGTGATCGCAGCCAATCCGGCCCGGCTCAGCCACGACCGCTGCGGAATTAATTTCACAGACAAGTGTGGGACACCGTTTTTCCCGCGCCCGCCCCGGTTGTGTCCGCCCGGTTGTTTTATGCTTCCGTGCCCGGTTTCTTGCCGGCAACCGGGTACGGTTGGAAAAACGCCCGCGTTTTTTTGCCGATCAACGCTGATCGCGACTTCTGCGGTGGACTGATCGATTGGCTCGACGTTCGTCGCCGCTAGCCGTTACAAGAAATCAGAAGAGGAGCGTCATTTTATTACCTCCTAAGCCTAATGACAGCCCTGCCCCGGAGCTGGAGGATGAGTGCTGCGGGACGGTTGAAAAGTCCTGCGAAGTAACATTCCATGACCAGCAGACATACATTCTGTGAATTTGTTTTAGTTTTAAATTTAGGTTTTTTTGGTTTATTTTAACCTATCCAAAAAATATGGATTGACTGGTTACCCGGTTTCTTAAAATTGCTATTCTTCTGCTTGTTCCGCTTGTTGTCAACTAGAACGTTCCCTGCACAACACGAATCGCCGAATCTGTTGTCGGGAAACACTTTACGACGAGACTTTTTGAGCAACCCTCACACGATGTTCAACAAAAACCGTACACAGTTAAGTCTCAGCTTCCAGCTTGGCTCGGTGGAAAAGCGGAGACATAAATAAACCTGGAACGGAGATTAGGAAAAAGAGGTAACAGTAGACACAGGGGGGGGTAAAATAAGGCAACAGGATGGAATTAAACACTCGAAACAAAAAAAAAACACACACAGAAGGCAATTTCCCAACCATCGTCGTCGTCGTCGTCGTCGTCGCCGCCGCGGTTTGATTGCGCGGAGTTTGCGCAGTGGAAATCGATGATCGGTATGCGGTTTTCCGCGGCTTCGGAGGGGCAGAAAAAATGCTGGACGCTCCGTCGATGAAGCAGGGGTTCGTTTTTTGCGCACTGCGCTTCGTTGCGCTTATTTATTACCGCGCCCCATCGCTCAATCGATGTCGTCGATCGAATGTCGAGTGGCAGGAATCCGTTCCGATTATTATCCTTGTGTTTTTTGTGCTGGCTCGGTTTCGATCCATCGGCATGGTACTTGTTTCATAAACGCTCCGCTCGTCCGGCCCCGGCGGCAGGCGAAGTTTTGTCCACCTGAAGAAGCCGGAAAGTTTATTGGGACCGGCGCTGGACGGCGCTAACACTTTTCGCCTCTTTCGCCCTGCGATCTCGTGTCACGCGTTTGCCGTGCGATCAATCGATCAATCACCGCACGGGAGCGCACGGGAGAGCCGAGTAATCACTGGAATTCGCGCGGCTGAACATATGCGCGCCGGCTCGATCGATCTTCGTGTGACTCAATTTTCCATCACTTGACTGGCTGATTGACCCGCGGTTGTCCCCCTGTGCGGCTGATTTATGTTGCACGCGATATACTGGGGGGGACTAATTAAGTCAGGCTGTCCATCGCAGGCGGCCCATCGTTGACATCGTCGCTGGATGAGAAAACTGGGTCTCCATTAGGCTGGACTTCTGACGTACTCTAGTAAGGGAGGATCATCATCTAGCCAGACAGAAGTTACGGTAGCTTAGAAACAGGCTAAACAGAGTACAAGCTACATGGTTGGAACCAATTATCTAGATGTTCCCAAACCTCGTATCGCTATCGGAGGGTACGTGGTATAAGCAGCACACCATTTGCGTAACGATCTGGCCGTGGTTAGTTACCGATTGTGATAAGGCAGTTAAAGTGTTAAGATACCCTAAAAGGCTGTTTGGCTGGTTTACCCATTTCATTCGCAGTGCCTCGCTGACAAAACTATCACAAAAACAATAGCCCATAAAAGTCTGGAACAACTGACAAAAGTCGGAAAATTGAGTGTTGACAGAGAAACCGGCAGCGAAGCTAGTCAGTCGAACAGGCACACTTCGTACAGCGCTTACACTCCTTAGGATGATTAATAAAGTTAAATCAGGATCCGTGAGGAATTTCTGAGGAAACTGCATAATTTTGATCGAACAGGACGTTATGTGGTATTCTCAATGACTACAAACTCTCACAAAATATTTGACGAAAGATGATAAGACAATTCAATAAACTACGTTGGACCTGTAAACTGATCCCAAATATTGAATCTTTACCTAATAGGTCTGGTAAGCAATAGCAAACAGGGTTTGGGGCGAAGAATTATTTGTTGATCACTGGCTATCGCCTCTGAGTGTTTTAGGTGTTCAAGAATATTGCATTACCTTCTTTAAGACTTTAGTTTCGATTGAGCAAAACCTACAGATAAAAAAGCATTTCCTCAACAGCTAGCGACCCATTTGCAACGTTTGGCTAAAGGTTGTCAACAGATTGTGAGTTCTCCGTAAGCGATTGCTCCGCAACTTCCTTTCGATTCTGACGAACTTTCAAACAAGTTTGGAAAGCATCGCTTTCATTGCATTTTGCAGTCATTCCTCAAACGAGCCATGTCCATGCTGCTGCTGCTGCTGCTAACGGTGCATAAAACCAAAGGGAAGCCCCGAAAACGGTTGCAAAGATCGTTTCCTCAACCTTGCATGCCCCGCAGCATGATTGCGCGGCGGAGAGGTCCACCGGGCGATATGGAGCCGTGGGGGGCTCACTTTACTGCGCTTCACTTCCCTCATATCCCGAAGCACACCGCACCGGGTCAATGCAAATTGGTCGCAAAAGCTTACCCGGCGAACGACGAATGGCTCCTTTCTCTGGCCGCCGCCGCCGGTCGCGGACTCACCGTGGTCAGCGATCCCCTTAGTGAGCGGGGCCCTATACTCTGTATTGTAGCGTAATTAACGTTGTATCGCTGTCACCGGTGCAATATGTAGTACGCAAATGATTAATAGGAGTTCTCCCGTCCCGGTAGCCCCCAGAAGGGGGTAGCGGTCCACCGGGATCAGCCCTCTGGGGGTGCCACCCCAGGTAAGGACCGACCGGGGCTCTTCGGAAAGCGCAACTAATTGTTGCGCGCGCGCTCGACCGCGCTCGTCACCGAGCGTAGCGCCCCAGGACACGGAGCCATAAATTACGCCGGAGCTAGTTATGTGAAGCGTTTGTCGCAAGCAGTACGGTCCTGGTCAAACGTTAGCGTCGCTTTGGCCCCGGATGTCCTGGTGGGGTTGCTTAAGCATTGGAACACTTTGATTGGAGTGAAACTGACTGATAAGTTTCTGACGATTCTTGCGTACACCTTTTTCACGAAGACTCTGAATAATATTTTAACTACGAAAATGGTTTCAAACAGTCAGAAACATTTAAATAAACATGTGGCTGATATTGTCGGTAGCACTGCACTGGATGTCGGTGGCCGAGGTGTCAACGAACGTTGCTGTCACACCTAGGATTAGTTGGGCTCCGGTTCGATAAAATTTCACAAATAGAAACCACAATCTCTTCTCGTAGGTTGATCAATATTTTTGAAGTCAATCACAACGAGGTGATCGGCTCGGCGCACAGCAGCTGATGAATGATCGCTCTTGAAGTTCCTATGGGTAACGCTGCTGCGCGGGAACCTAATTATGCACTATTTCCCGCAGCGATGTTTCAATCAAAATCACACAAACCTACTATCGACTATCTTGCCAGAAGCAGCCCGGATCCGGGAGGGTTCAATAGGATCTCTATCCTCGTGTATCAACAGCGACGCAACGATTAATCAAGGCCCTGCCAGCAGCCAATCGCCAATGAAGTTGATCGCAAAAATCCCGGCAGGAGGTTTCGACGCCACCGGACCACCGCCAGCACATCAGGGAGGTGGCCCTCGATGATTGTGTCTTCAGGGATAGGACCGCCTCGTTACCGCCGTATCTGGCCGTAGGTGACCCTCGATTGCGCTAGGAGTCGGACGCTGTCGAGCCGACCCGTCTAGCCTCTGGCACATTTTTAACTCCCATCGCCACAGCCTAGGCCGCGATACGCAAATGTCGCCAGTGAACCCCCCCTGATGGGGTATAAAAATAAATTGGAAACGGACAAACAAATGGCCCGACCAAATGGACAATGGCAATCAGTGCGCGCGGTGTCAATTCGTTTTCGATAATCGATTATCGCATACAGGTTGCTGATTACTACGACGGTACGGTGGCCACAGCAACGATCGCTTTTAGCAGACCATCCAGCTCTGCTTGGGTCGCACCACGGATTTAGCATCAGAAACGGTTCCATCGAGTCCTGCAGTAAGGTTACGGTCGTTGGTCTGATTGGATGTTTTCGATTATTGCGCCTAGTGGCTTTGGCTTTGGCTTTGAAGGTTTACTGTCACAATTAGATCGGCAGACCATGTCAGGGAGCTGAAGGGTTTGCTGGATTCTCCTTCAACAGTAGTCAGGCGATTGTGAGTTGACTTCAAACTTGAGATAAAGTTAATTCGAAATATTTGTTGGATATTCAGAAACTATTTAATATTTTCTGCACGTTTGCTCTATACGCATTACGATCATTTGAGGTGACAGAGCCGATTAAAAACGCCTTCAATATCCGCATGAAACCAGCATTACAATCCGCATCCTTCATTCTACTTTCCCTATGCCTACCGTCGTCTCTACCGAACCACATCCGAGCCATTGGCTTGATGGCTCACCCCGTGATGCGTGCGACTCCATGGGGGCCGTTCTAAAAACATTTTACGTTGGAATTGTAGGCGGATGGCAGGCCGGCCAGACCACTGAAAACTTTCACTAGCACGTCCCATCTTCGTCTGGATTGTGACAGGTAAAGCGCCAAAATTTAACGGACCACACAGACCGACGACATTGGAAAGGAAGTACGCCACGTACGGTGCCCACCCAGCGCGTTCGTCGCCTGTCGGGGCATTGAAGTTAAGCGGGTATGAAATATCGTTCCCCGATTCCCTGGTCCGGGCGCGATCACGTAGGAACGCCCGACCACCATCACTGCCACTCGCCCACTAATTAGCAGCGAACGATGGTGCGATTTTTTATCTGCGTTTATGTAGCACTTTTATGCCGTGGTCATGTTGGAATGACAGAGAAAAAAATTACCTCAAGAAATAATTTGGAAATTCGGGATCATAAACGAGGATCGTTATCATTATAAATATTTGCTTTCGCGTCTGATCTCTATCGAGTTTGACCCGGGTTGGCCAAGGCCCACATCAGACATTTGTTATGAAAAATGGAAAGGCATAACGATAATGTCAGAACTCTGATTGACCCAACAGTGCGTGATGGTTTTGATAATGAAACGTTACTGGTTTGTTTTCAGCTGTTCTTTTGAATAAATGATAATCAAGTCCTACCTTCCTTTAACCTTTAAAGTCCTTTAAATCCTTTAAAGTTTTCTTCATAAAACATTTGTAAAACCATCACAAAAGTACCTCTGAAATGGCGCACTATCGCAGAAATAAAATGTAGATTTGGTGGTACAATCAGAAAATACCTGATAGGATCATGCTGCATTTTACCTCTTAAAGTGGCACGTAGAGTGTAGCAACATCAAAGCTGACCACTCTGGCCACACGGCGTTCACTTCACGCCCAGCAACTCAACACCCGCGGTCGCATCATCGCCCCTTTGCGAGTTTAGTAGCCTCCTTTTTCGAAAGGCATCCCATATCAGCTCGCAAGGGTGAATCCGCCTGCGACCGGGGGGACGTGAACTGAAGCTGATGTTAAATCGAGTCAACGCCGGACGCCGAAAAGTGAAAGAAAGGTCACTCAGCTCGGCTGGATCCGCGTGAGCCGCCAGGCACTCAGGAGAAGACACATCTGCATTGGGCCCGGATCGGAGGCTGTTAACCGTTTTCGTTTTACGTTTAATTTCTCGCAGTTTTCCAAACGCTTTCGCAACACGTGTGTGCGTGTGTGTTAAAAACCGTTGCAAGAATTCGAATGGCGCCATCGGCGCCGGCCACGAAGACGGTACCGGTCCGCCGGACCGCGACTCTTATTGATGGCCCCCTCCCGATCGGCCCCCGCCCGATCGGAGGCCCTCTTATCATCGGCGGTCGTGGCTGGGCCGGCATGTTGAAATTTGTGTTTAACAAAATTTGCAAACTAGTTTGCCCTAACACCGGCGAATCGGGCGCCGGTCGCCGGGAGTGACAGCGACAAACACCGAACGCGACTTCGAATAACGTGCAGCTAATTAAAACCGGTCAACCGGTCCCTTCTGCAGGTCCGGGCGCCCGTTGTAGGCCCGCTAGAGATAACCTGAGCGGCAGAAGAAGGGTTGGCCAGCGAGCGGTTCTCGACATTGGATTCGACAGGTTCACCCAGCACCCGCGTGGGTACCGCGCGCCGCGTACAAGTGCGCTCGGGTACAAATCAATTTACAATTTAAATACAACTGCACGACGCCTATCGATATGATTATCTATTTATCTTTCTCTCTCTATCTGCCTCTCTTTTTCCTATTCCGATTCCAAGGCGTTCGGCCAAAGGCGAATGTAAGTGGCCTTACACCGAAATGCCCGCGACTGGTTTATGGGGATATGGAGAACTGCTTTTCAGGTGAACAAAACCGTTTAATGGGTTTAATAAAGAGTCTCATAAAAGGGATGAGATTTTAAAAGTGTACGTAAGATGATGGAAACACGCATAAATAGAATATAACATAGCTTAAAATAAAAATTACAATAGAAGCGAAGGTAGAATAGAGTAGATGAAAGATATTAACAAAACAGAGTAAATCAAATCAATCGCAACAATCGTAAGATGTTCAAGTTCAAAACTTTACATACTACAGGTAGATGACATACTACAGCTATTCATCGTAAAGGAGAGAGACGATAATACATAAAAAGAAAAACTGTTCAATCAAAAAGAAAGAAAGAAAGTTTATAAAGTGTAATACGGAAATACAAAGGTGAAGAAACGAAAGCAGAAGATATCAAAAATTGGTTTAATGGTTGGTTTAATGGAAAACCAGTGAAAATTACAGTGGAACTAAAGTAAAGTTAAAAAATAATACAAAAATCGTAAAATAAAAATAAGCGATAAACTGAAGCGTACAAATCGAATGAATATGTTTCGTTAACTGGTTAATCAAATTTAGACTTCCCAAAAAAGCTTTCCAAGTACAACTAATCATCCAACCAACGGGCACACGAAATCGGTGACCCGGTGGGTTGTGCTGTCTTCTTCCACTCCCATAGACCCCCTGTCGAACCGCGAAACCGCACTGCATGCTCTTCACGCCACGCCGTAAATCAATTCACCTGATCATAAAACCCACTCCGTGTTAAACACTGCCGGCCACTACCGGCTTTACCGCGTATCACCGGCACCGGGCGGCTCGGGAATTGATTTGCAACAGTCAAAGGAAGGCAAAAAAAGCACGATTACATCTTATTTACGGGCTTTACCGAATTCGCGGCGATCTCGGCACGGTCAGAATCCGGGCTCTTGGGGCATGGACTTGAGTTGAAACCACGGCCGCGCGGCTGACGCGGTCTCCCGGGCTACCAAACGATCATTAGCATGACGTCCGAAATGGGTTTCTTTTTTGGTTCGTATTTCTTCTTCATTCCGGCCAGTTCCGATGTTTGCTTCGTGCCGCGTCGAAGAAATTCCCACAGTGGCGCAAATGTATCGAGCGAGCGGTATAGCATACCCGAGAGAGAGAGAGAGAGAGAGAGAGAAAGATGGAAGGAATCAACAACGCCACTGAAAATCAGTTGAGCAAAACCGCAAACCACCATGCAGCATAAAACGCGTCTTTAGTGCCGTCAATGGAACAGTAAATTTGCGTGCCAAAGCTAATTAACTCGCCTTTTTTACATTCAATCGCACCAAACTACCGATCGGGCTTCAGCCCGAAAATCCGCAAAGGAAAGGGAAAGATGGAGAAACATGGTGTGGAAATGTGCGGAGGCTGCGATTAGCCACCTCAGGAGCTGCACTTTACGCGCCCGCTCTCGGTGGCTCTTCCGCGAATCGATTCGGTTCGCGCACTCGAAGGCCATCGCCGCCGGTTTGCCGTGCGGGAACCGCATCTTCATCGCGTCAGGTGTCAGGTCCACTCGTGGCCATTAGCTAGCCTGGGGGCCTGAGGACTCCGTGGTCCTCATCGCCCATCGCGTTTTGTCGTCTGATGATGATCGATGATCGAGGCGATCGGAGCGATTGAAAGCGCTTCGGACGCACGCGTAATGAACCGTAAACCATTGGCACATCGCCGCGCACTGTGGGAAGTTACTCGAACTTTGGCTAGCCGAGCCGATCTCGAGCCGAGTGATCGAGTGGGGCGTTCCGGGAACCCGATGCTACGATGTTGCTCCGTCGATTTTTAGCAATTTAGGATGATCAATAATTGAAAGTATATCTTGGGACCCATTTGGGGATTAGCATTTGAAGTTCATCTTCACAAAGTGCTTATAAGTTCCATCGTGCCTTGCTTGGGATGTTGATATATCTTTTCATTTTCATTTATTTTCAACATAGTTTTATTTGTTGCGTGTCAAAAGGTGGACGTGCTTAATTTTTTAATGGAATTGGAAAATTGGCTTCAATTTCTGCGTTTGTTTAAAATGCCCGCCGAAATGCCCACTATGAAACCATTGTCACTGTCTTCGCACGATGGAACTTTGCCACAACAACTAAGTAGCGAATAAAATCACATAATGTTCGAAAGTGTTCGTTTTGAAAATATGCTTTCGAAAATGAAGTCACACCAACGGCAAATACATGGAAAAAATCTGCACAAGATAGTTTAAAAGACACCTCCTCGATCGTTTGAGCGAAACTCGAAGAAACTCGAGTGTAGAGCATAAATAAGCATCACTATTGTGCTTAAACACTACAGCCCCCAAACAGCACAGAACTTTGTTCGATTGAAGAGGTATTCCAAGTAATGGAGATGAAGCCAAACCTTTTAAAATCGGTAGAGTAATAAAACAATGACTAATATTTCGCTAAAGTTTGTGATGAAGCTTTCAAACAGTTGACCATATGTACTGTTCAAATATTTCTGAATGGAGTTAGACGTAAAATTGGAGAATTTTGCAGATAAAAAATTACTTAACCCGAACATGATGCAAATTTGTTCCTTATTTTCATAACGTATTCTTGCTTTGATTTCTCAACATGAGGTTTTCCTTAGGTGAATGATGCTCGTTCGATCCTTTACTGTGCCGCATCCCTTACTAACGTTTTACGCATTTTTCAATCTATAAAACTGTCCATTATTTGATTCTTGGATCTTATATTATTTTCCTATCTTTGATTTTCTAATCATTGATTTAGTAGTTTTGAACTGCTTTCTTGATAACGTTTGAAGCTCTTTAGAGACGAATCTTATCTTACTGTTTTTATGAAGTGTGTTGTATGCTTCGGTATACAATTTTGATTACTTTTTCCCATTTCACTTTATTCCCTTTATTTTGCTTATTCGTTACAGTTTAAGCTCTTATGCTACAAAGTATGTGATAGTCCAATCTTTAGAAATACCATGTACCGATAAAAGCCTGGTGTTCGGTAGGACCAACTATCAAGAGGATTGCGGTTAAAACAACCTCTGTAGGCTCCTTCGCTTCGTTAGGCTCCTTCGCTTTGCTTGCCGCTAATCTGCGGAAAGATGTTAAACTGCCGTTAACGGTGTCAATCTATAGTAGCTACAAAATATGAGCATTTTAGATTAATAACCAAGCGGCCAAGCGGGTAAGATATCGCTTCCGGATAAGCTATCGCGCATGTTAACTGCACCGCACACTCAACTCGGGCAGCAGCAGCAGCAGTAGCTAATGGCGCTGCCCGTACGAACGCCAGGCCGGGTGGTAGCTCTTTCTCCATTAGTGTCCACACACAGAAACGCACGTGTGCACGTAAGATCTATCGATCGATAAGGCCACCGAAACCCCCGGTCTCCCGGGGCCAGGCCAGCTGAGGGCCAACCCATAGCCTTCCGGGCGTTCAGAAGTTGGAGCACCCTACGGGTCCCAGGTCGGCCCTTATGTGGGGCGTGTGAACCTACCTTTTCGTTGTTTTCGTTTCAGTTCTAATCACAACCGGGCTGGCCGGGGCTGGCCTGTTGTCGTTCCGGAATCGTTCACCTGCCTGTCCTGCCACCGGCCCATTCCACTACCCGGCAAGCGGTTTGGCCTTTGACTGCCCGGGACTTACGAAGTGGAGCTTGGAAAAATAACAAACACACCCCGGGTGCCCACGTGGACCGCGCCCTAGCGCATGGCGAGCGAGTGAAAGGCGTTCTTGGGCCGGGTCCAGCAGTGGAAGCTGGGCTTCCGTAGCCCGAGCCCTCGGACTACGACCTCGGACCTCGCCGTCGTCGTCGTCGTCGGTATTGACAGCTGAGAGTAATTGACTTCAAAGTGCGCACGGCGCATTCGAGGCGAACGGAGCGCACCGTGGACTACACTACACAACCCGGTCTAGGTTACGTGTGGCGTGTTCCTAGCCCGAGAGCCCAGGTCCTAGCCCCAAAGTGGCGATAAAAAGGAGAGCGAGAAGAGAGAAACAAAAAAACACGGCCAACTCCAATCGGACTCCAAGTGCACTCTTGCTAGTGGCTGTCAAGTTGGTCCGGAGGGGGCTGGTGTTGGTGATAAGTGCGGGCTACGCGGGCCGCTTTTCAACATCGATTTACATGGCGGGGCCGCCGGAGCAGCACCACCGCACCAGGTGATCTACTTCGAGCGCTTTGAGTCGGTTTACCATCGGGAAGTTCACGGTCAAGAGGGATACTAGACCCCCCGGGCTGGGTTGGCCTGGGTAGCGGCGAGTGGCAAGAACCTAGCTGTTGGTTCTGTAAGTCGCGGCCCACCTTACACACTATGCACCTTGGTGGACCTTGGCTACTCCACTCCGCCGACCATCGCCGGACCTAGGGTAATCCACGGCAAGTGCCAATCCGCAACAGAAGGCTACCTTTCCCGGGCCGGGCTAGGCCATTCGGCCATAATGCTGGCGGGCAGGCTGGAGCTAGTGCCCGTTGCTGGCCACTCCTCACTTCGCACCTGTACGCACCACCACCCGGGGGACTGGATTCCGCTAATGAACCTTTATTCCGCGAAGGGGCGCGTGTTGGGCAAATTTATTGTTTTAATCTCTGCACAGATTACCATAATACACAATTCGCGATAGGTGATCGCCGTATATTACCCTCCTGCAACTTTGTGGCTGTAAGGTGGCGATCTGGACCTCCACGACCTGACGGCTTGAATCGGGCACTTGATCGTGAAGTCCCAATAATGCTTCGTTAATTTTGAAACTACACATTTGGGGAAGTGCCCTGTTCCAGTCATAGGACTTTGGCCAGGGATTGGGTGTTTCGGAGGCCGCTCTAGCGGAACTCCTAGCGCTCGGGCGCGTGTAGCCCGGAGCACTACCGCCATCGAACCCGCTAAACGTTATTTATGTTGCGTGCTTCCCCGATGGGCACTCTTCTGGGGCACATGGACCGACACGGCCATAAATCATGCCGGCCAACCAGTTCCGCCGATCTTCGGCCGGCCACGCGGCAAAGGGGCCAATTGATATTCATCGCTAATGGGAGAAAAACGGCGATCAATCAAAAGGATGGCTGGAAGAGCGGTGCGATGAGGATTCGCGTCGAGGTCGCAGCCGCTCAGCGAGAGTGTTCTGATGGTTGTGCTTTCGGAGGCGAACACAGAAAAGGCCACTTGGTGGCGGCCGCTCGAACGCTCTCGAAACACACCCCGTTCTCCGGTGTGGAGGCCAACCCCATGAAAACCTCGGCTGCAGCCAGCATAAAAACGGGCTTCCCCCGCCCGTTTTGGGGTCGGCGTACATAATTGATCGCTTCCATCGCGGCTACGGGGTGACTAGAGCTTCTAGAGCGGGCTCGCCTCGCCTCGGCCAGATGAATTCGTTTGACACGCAAATCAGGCGCTGTCATAGCGCCCGCCGTAAGGACGGGCGCGACCGTACGCGTTTGACCGACAACGATCACGCTGCTGCCACGCCACGCCGCGACCGTCACGACCGGCCCCGGTTCTGGGGCGCACGCCGTCATGCCGCCGGTGCCGGTGCTGGTGACTCAGGAAGAGTAACGCGGAAATGTTCTACTTTTATGAAATTTCAAAGCTGAACGGGCCAAGGAGGTGGGTTCAGACCAATTAGAGCCTTCAGTCGATCGCAGAGGGTCTGGGGTTTAAAATTATGTTAAAGTGTGTTTTTTCCCAATAATCACAGGTTAACATAAACGGAGTTTCATTCTTTGTCATATCCAAGATGTCGTAGTTGTTTTGACCGTCATAGTTAATCTGGAGTATTGGACATCATTTATTCAGTTGCTTGAAAATGGGAAGGTTTATGACCATCTAAAACTGGAGACTGAAAGTTTAGTTACAGAAATGTGTACGTTTTCGGAAAACAATAATATTAATAATGGTTGGAATGATTGGAATGTTTAATAACTCAATGATTGGAATATTACATAATATTCTTTAAATTGAGGTGTCTCACTGCAGAGCCATTCTGATCAAATGGCCTTACAATTAATTAATTAATTATGCCCCAAACAGTGTAGAGAATTCAATTTTAAACCATATGCGCCTGAAGGTATGCAATGATGATTACACGAGTAATGGTGATCTCTTGTTCTTTCAGGCCTATCACATCATTTGCATTTGCTGTTCGAGGCAAATTATGAGGCAAATAAATTATGAGAGCAACATAAGGTGCCTTATGGTTTCTTTGTAGTAATGTTTTCCAAAACATAAACTACAACATAAATAACAGAAACAATTAACCCGTCATTGAAAGGGTAATGGCTACACTAAATAATTCGCACATTCTCACACGAACAGCACCGAGTAACGATACATGGCTGGGTGCGAAAGGACAAACCTTTGAAACCGGGCCATCGTGTGGACCAAACCAGATCGGAACCGTCATCGAAAGTCGGTTTCGGTTGACAGTACGCAGCGGGCTGTCCTCCGGCGGCCCTCGATCCGCCGAACAACCACCCGATAAGATCGCGTGCCATATGCGATTAACCTTTACGGTCCGGCCCGGAGACCACGGCCCGGCAAAGGCGGTAGTCGACAATATTTGATCGATGGAAAGAGGTTGCAGCGATCGGATCGTCGGTGTCGGTGGCCGAAAGACTGGCCACAATTACGCGACCGTTTTGATTTCTTTTTTTCTACGTTCCACAGGTCCTTCGGAGGCGCCCTTATGGTGCCCGAAGTACCGGGTGTGCTAGAACACGTTGAATCATTCATTTCAGCACATTCTCGTTTTCTACGAGGTGTGAAGTAATGGCACTGGCCCACCAGCTCACACGGCTGCTTATTGTCCCGCCAGGCCACCGTACAGCAACATGTTTTATTTATGCTACGATTTAATTGTGTTCTGACCGGAGGCGTCGGTGGCAGAACGAACGCCACGCGGATGATGAATGTGGCGCCGTACGTTTTTTTACACCACGAGGAAATAGGGTCACGGATGGCGCCTAATCCTCGCGCCGAGCGATGTCGATCCGGTCAATCCGATATGCCCAACGGATTATGCAAACGAGCAAACCGGAGGAGAACCAATACCAATCTCATTCGCGGCTTCCTATTTTGGCCCGAGGCTGGTCCAGTTCCGATGGCTGGCGTTCTGATTTTTAGAACATTCACAGTACTCAACGGGCTAAAGTGGGCTGTCTGTAGAGTCTCTAGGTAAGGTCTCTAGAGTGACGTGCGTAACTCGTCCGGTCAAGGCGCCGGACAGTTCAAATCATTTCACTTTTCGCAACTGGATCGAAGTGAAATTATGCAATCCATTGGTGCGCTTTCTTCCCACGGGAGACGAGACAATATCGCGGCCCAGCGAAGCCCTTTGGCACGACATTGTTTAAAGCCTTTCGCTGCACGAGAAAGGGATGGGCCGGACCATTGCTTCGGGTTCGTATTTATAACCTAACCCGAATCGCCAATCGAACCGACAGAAGAAGAAATTTCCAAAATGAACCAGTTAAATACAACGTATCCATAAATCCGGTTGACTGGGTCAAAGCAAACAGCAGAAGCGAAAAGAAAAGAACAGTTGGCGAGAACGAACCGTGAAAGATGATGTGAAAAACCGTGAAAGAGACACGGGAATTTATGATTTATGACTATTAACTACAAAATATAATAACTAATAACTGCAACTTCGCACAACTATTACTGATCATACCAATATAATCATAAATTCTCCGTACTCAGCATGATTATTCTTCCGCGAAAAGTTCATTATGCTGATTCGAAACATGCGCTGAAAGCACAATTCAAAATGATTGCCAAACTTGCCATAATTTGTTCCATGTTAAAACTAAAACTTTAATACCAATTACTGTAAACTTTTGACTATGTTCAAAGATTCAACAGTTCAAAGACTGAGAGATTCCAAATTGAGATAAAAGTATTGATGATCAAAAACGTTAAGATAGATGATAGAAAAAATGCTGAAAATGGAAAAAAAATCAATTGGCTAAACCCGAAAAACGAAAAGAAAAACAAATAGAGTTAACAGTATTTTTTTTAAATTAATTAAAGACAAGAACAATTGACTTTATCGAACTTGTAAAAATGATTATTAGCAACACTTTTGATGAAAGATTTTACATTGTTATCAAAGCAAATGAAGAACATCATTGAACTAAAAACTAAATAGAGAAAAGAGTTTAAAACAACTTATCAAAACCTGGAATTTAAAAAACCCTTCAAAACATTTATCGATTATTTTTATCGAATAAATTAAAGTAGTAGTAAATATATTAAAACAGAGAAAGAGTAAAATATCATGAAGGCAGATTATTGGAGATTTATGAAAGACTCACGCCGAAGAGACGGCGCCCAAAAGGCGTGCTCCACGGTTTTGTATCAAAAACATGAAACAAAAAGCATCCGTATCACTGTCGGACACCCAATCCGGTCGCGTTTCGTTTTATGGTGTAATGTTTACTGAGCCTTTGCGTTTTTTTATTGGCGTTTCTTCCTTTCGCTTCCTTATCTCACGGGCCGTGGCCGCCGGGGCCGTGTTTTGTGGTCATTTGCAAAATATGTGTATCACGTCGCGTCACGTACTGGGCGAGTGAAGTCAAATGGAACCGCGGCACGACGATGTCCGGTGGTTGGTAAGCAGCAGAAGCATGATGGTAAGATTTAATTCCCGAACCCGGCCTATCGACTACCGAGCGTCACCACCACGGGGCGGTTGGGAGGCCATCGCGGGCCGGCGGGGAGGCCCGCTAATGCCACTGCAAGCAGGCAGGAGCATATAATAATTCATGAGTTGCATTTATGAACAATCGCCGGCCCGAGAGCGTGCCGAGAGGGCTCGGCCCAACCGCAACGCGCCCGGACCAGGCTTTCAAAAGCCCAGGCGGCTGCTGCACGTAAAATGTGACCATTGTGGCCCACAGGATCACGGTCCCTGGGCCCCACACGGGCCTTGGGCAAATTTTCTCCGTGTCCGCGTCGCCTCTCTCCCCCCGGCCAGGGACCTGAGGGCTTAAGGCGTCTTAAGGCGCCGCCGCTTTCTTAAGGCGGCTGCCGGTTGGGTCGTGGTTTGAGAATTTATTCCGTGTCGCCTCGCGAGGCGGCGGTCACTTGGAAGTGTTCGGCCACTCGTTTGCCTAATGACTCACCCAGCACGTGCTGCGCAAACAGGAGCGAACGAGAGAGAGAGAGATAGTGAGAGGGAGAGAGAGAAGATAAAAAAACAACCACACAAAACGAAACCGCTCACCGCCACTGTACAGAAGCAAATATCTCGTAAAAATAAAATGGACCATTTTTCCTCTCACTTTCGTTCAGCGGTTTTTTTCCTTCTTCGGCAGGGAAGTGGTCTCCATTATGTTGTACGTCAAAGGGCAGTTATGCTGTAGCATTCTTCACGCTGCCTTATGCATTGAGCACATATCAAAGTTCATCGGCAAATCCGAATCCGTTAGAAATAAAATTGTTAAAGAAGATCAAATAAGTTTTCCCCTACAGAGAAGAACCTGGTTTGGTTCACATCACGTTTAAACAAGGTTGAAACGTTACATAGAACACACAACGCTAATCAAACATAGAAAGGAATGGAAACTTCGTATGTTTTCGCCCAATTGCTTCACATTAATAATAAACTCTGATGTACAACCTTCTCTGTGGATCAGTTAATTTTCTGTCAACTACTAGGTGAAGGAACAACTTGTAAAGCTAGAATTGATTGAGTTGATTGACAAAGTTAAACACTGACAAAGAAGCTACTAATCGTCGATCGATTACTGCAAAATATAAACATCATGAGATCATGAGGATTGATGTTAATAGAGTTTTATCGACACGATATTGCGCCGAGAACTTTTGTGTCAATATGAATTTATACGAAAAAGTAAAACTGAAAACAATACAGATTCTAACAATAGAACTATCTAGAGTGCATTGATAGAATTACTTAACAAAAAAAATTAGTAAGGCAATAGTAAATATTTCATTAATTCAAACATGTCTACCATTAAAGTTCGGGGATATTACTTTGAATTTTAGAAAGAAAGTATATTTCAGAGTAATCAATTATTCATGCAATGTTAATACAAAATCGCTAAAAGTTTAAAAGTAATAACATGAGACACGAGACCATGAGAACGATAAAAGACATTATGCATTAGGAAAGATACTTATGTCAAACTCAGTAAAATCAGCTTCATAAATATAAAATAAAAGAAGTATGGAGAATAAAAGGTTTAGGAACCTAAAACCAAAATATATTATGCATAACACCATTAGCAGATATAGAAGAACAAATCGACAAAAGATGCAAAAGCAAATCAAAAACCATAACAAACAAAAGAGAGAGAAAATAACAAGGATGTTTAGTATCAACTAGTAAAATTAGCACCGAACTCAATACTTATGAAATTTTTCGATAATCCATTTCGAAAATAATTAAACGAACATTAATTAAGTAAAGAATGTTTCGGGCCTCCGAATTACGGCCGAACCCGGCGCAGTGACAATAGCTTCTTACGCTCAAGTTCTTCCCCGTTACATTTCAACTCCATTTCAATTACCAAATCACCTCGCGGGCCACTCCATTGGAGCCACTCCTGCTTCTGAACCCACCACGTAACGACCCCGGGGGTTTCGAGTAGCAGCAAATAGGTCTGCGTCTTTTGGGACAGAAAAATATGTTTTCCACCCTGCGAGGCTGGCCCGGTGGGCTCGTGCCAGACCCGCGCACACGCCGCTGAAACCATAAAAGCCAAATCAATCACTTATGCGATTTAATAACGCAGCGCCATAGCTGCGAACTTTGCGCGGCTAGGTGCGGCCGGCACAAAAAAGAAAAACCCAAACCCTGACCACCCTGACCACAAACAGATGCCGGTTCCTCCAACTATGGGCGACGGCAACCCTACCGGCTACCGGGGTTGCACTGCTTTGTGGTTAGTTTGTTAGGTGGCTCGCAGTTAGAAAGGCCGCTCCAGGCCGGTGGAGGCGAACGCAAGCAGCGTGCCTTGCGGTTCAAGAAAGTGTCTGGAAAGTGCCACCAGCGATCACCGGGGCTAGGTGATCCCCACCGATCGTATCGCTCCCGAAGGGGTGCCCGAGGTGACCAAACGAGTAACGTGATAAGGGATCTCTCTCTGTTTCTCTCTCTGGGGGAAGAAATGGCAAGGGCTGGACTCCGGCTCCGACTAATGGCGCGAAAAAGGGGCGCCCCCGACGAGGCAGCTGATAGGCCGATGAAACTATTATTAATTAAATAAAATCAAATTACATTAATCAGACGTGTGTTGTTAATTCCACTTCACTCCTGAGCGAAGCCGACCTCCGAGAGGGCGCGATTAAAATCGGTTGGCCGCTTTTAGAAAAGGCGGTACCACTTTACGTGACTCCAGGCGAAGAAGCGATCCGCTCGCCACCACGCCACCACTCCATTATTCCTCCGCCTCGGTGATCCATTCCGACCGCGCGATAGATCCGCGACTCTCAGTGCGACGTAACGCCCGGTAACGCCGGCAGGTGGTTGCTGGCCCCTCGAGCCTTAGCAGGAAGAACCTCCAGCCGAAACCGGAGTCCGCGCGGGGTGCCGGTGCTGGTGCTGGCGGTGAGCACGCGTTCCGTTTTTGGGGACCCGTCGGCGGCACGCGAAAATCTTGACCACTAGCATTCCAACGGGCCGACCACCAGGGGCCCGCCGCAACTTCGCAGAACCTGTCAGTTCCCCGGGCGATACGGGTCCTAAATTGGCTATAACTTAATCGGTTGTTAATATGGCCGCACCGCAGGAGGTTGAACGACGGCGTAATCTCGAACCTGCCACAAACGCCACACGAAACGGCTGGCGTGCCAGCATGCCCACACCAGGTATCGGGCCGGGTATCGCAATCGCGTAGGGCGGCCTTATCACCGATGAAAGTCCGGTTGGCGGCACGGGCCAACCCGCCCGGTGCCCACGCTTCTAGGACCGGCCACAACACTGCTACCTACTGTTGATTGCTGACTGCCCCCAGCGTCACGTACGCCGCCAGTTCGTTAGTTCACAACATAGTTGGGGCAGCGATCACGATCTATTGGACTGCTGCACAGCACCTGAACCTATGGCCGGTCCCAGGAAGTTTTGCGCCCAGGTACCCCTCTACAGGCTCATCCATTTCGTATTTTCAGCAACAAACATAGCAAAACACATGAAAAACTAAGTTTTTAATTATGTTTTATCGTAAAGTTTGAACTTTGCCATCATGCCCAAGAATCACAATGTCGTTCAGAGGGCTCTACCTCGGGTTCTATGATAACAGTCGATTCTGATAGTTTTCAATGCAAAAGTCCAACGGTGTCAAATCGAATGATCTTGGTGGGTAATTGACTCGTGCTGTGTGGACGTTGCACCCGTTCTTCCGAATTGCCCTTGGTGAAATCAAACATATCTTCTAAGTCAATATCTTCAATACGAGACCAAAAAACATTTTTTATCATCTGGCGTATCGCTGAGAGTTGACGGTAGTAGTCCTCCCTCAGCGGTTTCTGAAAAAATAGAGTCCTATGACGCCGCCAGCTTAGAATGCGCACTGTCTGGATGTCACGGACTCTCATCAATCGATTAAGTGAAAGTGAAAGATATGCCTCGTTGCTGAAGAAAAATTTTGCTGGAAAAATGTGCGTTTTTGAATTCCCACATTTGTAGTAAGTTTGAATAATTTCAACACATTGATCTGTTGATAACGATTCATATTCTAAAATGGCTAAAAGTTTGACACTTGAGCTGACAGATACGTGGTCTGTTCAAAAATTTTCCCGACATTTTACTTTCCGCGGGCTATGTATGTATATGAGATTTTCGATTGTTTTGTGGCGTTTTGTTGCTATTCATGTCGCTCACTTTTGGTGACAAACTCGGCCATCAGTCAATTTTTGACAGCTGTTTTACTTGGCCGTGTTTTGGCTCATCGTCGATTTCTGTTCGCCCAAAAAAATGGATATCAAAGAATCTGTGTCAAATATTGTGTTGAAAATGAAATTAAGAGTTCGGGCGCAATCGAAATGTTGATTCTTGCTTACGTAGAATGCCTGTGATTTTGTCTTGTTCCGGAAACTGAAAAGGGTCATGAAAGGATGACGCTACGCTACGATTTAGGAGATACAGTCTGCATTGATGAAGGAACTGAACAAGATCACAAAATATAATTTTTTGAATTTTTGCTTTGAGGATTGGAAAAAAACGATGACCCAAGTACTATAACATCTGACGGGGATTAGTTTGAGGGGAACAAAATAGTTATTCATTAATAAACCGATAGTTTTTGAAAAATCCTAAAAGTCACGAATGTTTTTGAATAGATCACGTATATTCGGAAACTGTAAAATTCAAAAATTGTGATTTCAAAACTTACGAAATGGGTGACCCTGTTACAACCCGCTTGGTAGCGTTCCAGGTCCAGCGAGCGAACCAGGGATCGTACATTTTGGATGTCAATTTCCCTGGGCTCGAATTCTTGACGACGCTTCAAAACCACTTCTATCGCACCTCGGCGGCTCCATTCACACACGGCAACGAATGACGGCTTTACGGCAGCAATGGTGCGCATAATTATTATTGATATCTTTATGATGAACCTGTCATAATAGCTGTCATCAACTGTCATAAAAGTGTTAGCGATGCCGTTGTCACTTTTTTCTCTCTCTCTCGCTCTTGCCCTTCGTTCTGCTCTGCCCGGCTCCGGCTCTTATCGGTGTCTGGTGCGATGCAATCCGGTACTTGACGGACCATACGGTTGCTGTTTTTATTCCTCTCTCTCGCTCGTCACTCATTAAATAATAAAATTAAAACCATTCTCGTCGCTGCAACGGGGCGATCAAGTGCGATCGCTGGACGAGCGAGGGAATAAAAAGACACAGACTGAAGACTTGAAGCACTGGCCACCTGCTCAGGGGCCAGCTTCTTTGATCGCCCGAAACCGCGTCTTGCAGGAGGCAAAAAGCCAAGGCGAGGTAGCCAGCCTAAGATATGGCGTAAATTAAATCGTCCCACTGCTCCACAGCGCCCTCTGCCGGGGGGTCTCTCTCAGAATGCGCTCCGGGCGCGCCATTTAAGTGTCGCAATGAGCGGCTGTACTCGGTTTTCTTCTCGGGTGGTTCTCGTTGGTTGGAGATTTAAATTTAATGACTTACTCTAATGAATTATTCAGAAAACCGCGGGTGAGTGTCGTGGAGCCACCGTGCAGCGTCGAGATGCGTGAGGCTACTGCCCCGAAATGCAGGGTGTGTTCTACCGCCCTGCTCAAGACACATTGATCCACAACACTTTTACTTGAACACGCCCTGATGGTTTTAAACGAGACATTTGTTCTCCTAACCGGCCCCGAAATTAATTGAAAGTTAATGCTTCACGCAGTCGCTGTCGCCGGCCACGCTTGGTTGGCTTTATTAGCACTTGCCAGTTCCGGTTCAGTGTTGCATCTGATTGGTCGCCATCATCACGCGGTGTTTTATGGGCCGAGAGGGAACCGTCAAAATTAAAAGGCCCCTTAATTTAATTTAAACGCCACATTTGTCCGCAATAATAAATCGCCCATCAGCCTGTGCTTGATCGCGAAACGCTATCGGAACATCTGTAAACTGGTTAACGGGCAACACACACCGTGACACACAACTCTATCAGTCGTGTTCCGGGGGCAAAAACTCGAGTAGGCAACGAGACATAAACGTGATGTGATAAGTGAATAATCTTAACGCATCGACACCTGGCCACTTCCGCTAGCAAGTAAGCGGGTTTGGGAGGTTCCTGGTTCAGTCGGTCGCCACTTTAATGAGCCACTTTTCGTAAATTCATTGCCCACGCTAATGGGGAACCAGCACACTAACAGCTCAACTCAGGCACGCAGTGGGATTGGTTTGTGCCAAACACACTCTGTCAAGGTTATCTGTTGGCGAAGGAAAAAAAAATCTTTCCCACCATTTTATGTTATGTTTTTCAAATGTGTTTTGCACTTTGCATTGCAATAACTCTTATTAGTTTCCATTCGCGGCACAGTTTATCGCTGCATTTTACTGTATTTTGGCACTTCTATATCAAACATCGCTGTTCTGCTTTTGAACGCTTGGTCATACTTTATTAATTAATTTACTTTGGTCTTAATGTTCAATTCCTAACCGATTTATGAGGTGTGTTTTTTTGTTTCATTTCATCCCATCATTTATTGTTTCATTTGGCTGTAAGTTTCTCATTTGAAATCCCTCTGAAGAGTATCTTAACAGTCACTCTGATTGTTTAAAAAGTTACTATAAGGTTCCATCTGTTTGATTTCTAAAATGTGATAGTGTTTGTCTTGCCTTCATGCTTTTGCTTCATTAGCTTACCACTTTATTTATTGCTTGATTCACTTCTTCTTTAATCGCTCGTAAGTTATTGCAGTGGAGGCCACACCTATCAGTCGGCTTATGAATGGTTCTGTTTCTCAAAGATGCTCGAAGTCTTACCCATCTTTAGCTCACCGAGCGGTGGATACGAGAAGTGAATGTGCCCCAGCTTACCAGCCCGTTTGGCCTCCTATCGGCTGACACATTGTCACCGGCCAACTCTTAGACCACTTCGACGAGAGCATAACCTTTCGTTCGACGCCTTACTCTTTCGACATTTTTCGACATTACCTTTGGCACGGCCTTTTTCAATACGTCTTATGTTTTTGGTCACAGTTTACCATTCCGCTTGCAGCAAAAGGCAGTCTCCCGCCGGGCGGCCGTGTCGGTTAGAAAAAGATCATCTTCGTGCTGATGATGATGATGAGGGTGCAGACGATCCCAGGGTACACACCCAGGGCCCAGCCCAACCCATAGCGGGGCCCAGCCAAGCCTCGTAGGCAACGGGTCGACTCACGCCCCGGTCGGCTTCAAGGTTCACCCCCAAGAGCCGTGGCGTCTCCGGTCGTGTCCCAGCCCGCCGTCGCCGATCGTGGTTGCGGCGTGCGCGATCTTCTCGCGATCCCACGCCCCACGATCTTTCGTGTCGTTTTGTAGCATAGCCCCATCCGTCCATTCCCATCCGCCGCCACCGCCGGAGACCCCGCCAGGCCGTTAATCAATCAATAGATGGGCTCGCGTCGAGAGTGAGAGAGAGAGAGCGAGGGCGAGGGCGGGCGGCACGACCCCACCGAGGCCGGTGTGTGGGGCTTTTGGGCCCAAAATTACATTAGGTTACATAAATCTTGGGCTTATTAAAAACGAGTTAAGCGTTCCGTTTCTGTCTCTCGGTCTCTCTCTCTCTCTCTCTCTCGGGCGCACTCACTCTTCCTGTTCCCTGGGAAACTGGTACCCTTCTGATGGGAGCCATTCGCACCCTTTCTGCGGGGTGGACCATCCCATCCCATCTGCCTCTCGTCGGGCGTCCAGATCGAACGTCGATTGGAGATGTTTTACTTTTATGCTCCGAAAGCTTAGCGGAGAGGAGCAGCACGCATAACCCACCCATCGCACCCTCGTAACATTATTGCACCGTAATGAGTTTTGAGGTCAGGGATGGGACAGGAAATTGTGTTGAGCTTTAGGCACACGGCCCTCCGCTCGAAAGGCCGGGCTGGAAAATGTCACACGCATCGTGCTGGTGCCATAGCGCGAACCTGAAGGCTGCGACAAGTACCGCTAGGGTTGGTTCCACTTTTAACGCCACCAAAAAAAAAACAAAATACAGCCCGTCAACTCGGCCAGCGGTAGCGGTCATCATCAACACCCATCATCGCCATCACCCGTGCGCATAACACTTTCGGTGTGCTTCGGGTGGTTGATGTTTTATTTTTTCGTGTTATCGATTAATATCTTTCGGCTCCAGTCCAGTCGCTGGGGCGGGGTGGGATGGATTTTGGGGGCCGTCGATCCTGTCGAGATTGTGGTCAACCGTTATGTTTCGATTTTGTAGCCATTATCGTCGAGTATTCGTCGGGTAGGGAGTGCAATCGAAGGTGGTGAGTTGAGTTCTCGTCAACTCCAAGGACGCTGGTAGTAGGTCGCTTTGGCAATTTTTCGCTTTTCGTTTAGTAGTTTGCTCCTTACTTAGTTATTTACTGTTGTTAGCTACTTCCTTTACTTTGCGCATTTATCAATTATCTATTGTAATTTGTATGTTTTGTTTTCTTCTTTGTTGGCTTTTATTCATGTTTGATAATTTGATAAGACTTGTTCTTTCCATTTGATTATTATAAGGTTCATTCGTTCAATTATGTATAAAATAATATTTCGGTTGCAGAAAATTGGGAAATATGACAAAACTTATTTCCAAAGTGGCAGGTCTTCAACTCAAACGGTGCGATATTTGAAAAGCTAATTTTCTTCTCGGTGAATATGTTAAGAAGCAAAATTGCCGTTCAAAACATCGTGCAAGAGATGCCAATGACCCAAAACACATATTCCAATATTATTAACGAAAGGATAACAGAAACATTGAAAACTAAATCGATTCACGGGAGAGTGATTTGAAGTGTTGATTGAGAGCGTGATTTCAAGCCCAAAACATCCACAAAATGACAGCGAAAATCGAAAAAAAAAATAATTTCCTGTTTCGCTAAGTGAAAAGCTTGCTCGCGCGCTCTGCGGCCACATAAATCTTGCGCCATTCTCACCTAATATTTAACACAATTAGCCCCACAAACGAACGCCTCATAAATCGTCGACCGGGCCCGATCCTGCCACCATTGGGCGTCGTCCTATCAGCCAACAGCGGCGGGCGAGCAACATGTGCAATAAAAACGGCCGAACATGATCGTTTGATAAATGGTCGCCGAGAAGCGAAAAAGAGCGAAAGCCCCCGGAGAAGCTGGCGAAACATCCGGAGCCAAGCCATCCGTGCTAATGCGGCGTTGGTCCCGCGGATACCTCCGGGAGGGAAGTATCCGGGGGCAACACCGGGGCCCGCCGGTTCCATCACAATCGAAATATTCAACCACATCGAAGGGGGGCCCGGGATGGGCGGCAGCATAGAAGACGCCGGCCCGAGCTCAAAGGCACGGTAAAGGATGAATATTCATAGCACGGGGCCCGCAGCAGCACGACGATGCACGGCGACGAATATACATATTTTGTGCATAACTAACTTGCCTGACGGATTACGGGCCCGTTTGGGGTGCGCTAAGCAACAAACAAAAAACCGTGCAAAAAGAGCGCAACCATTGGCTCCGAAGGAACTTCGCGAAAGCCTGGGTCCACGTCCCTGGGAAAATGGGCAAAACTGCTACTGAACTAGCGAGGCGAGTAGTGCGGAAAGCAAGGGAAAGAGATCGCGGTTCGCCATTTTCTGAGCATTCGATTAAAGGCTCGTCGATCGGCAAATGGTCGGCACCGGCGCTGATGGGAAATTAATAGCGATCAACCGGTGGAGATGCCCAATTCTTTCGGTGCTTCGGGCCGATAGGGAAATTTAAAAGGGCTCCAGAGCTACGCGGCCAAACCACGTGGAGAGCCCTTGTGAGCTGGCCTTTACGGCGACATCTACCAAACGGACGAAAGTTGATCAGAAAATAATTCCAAGTCCGTCCGTGCATAATTGGCGTGTGAAGATCACGTGGAGAGCTTGAAATAAATAAGCATAGCGAATGAATAAAATAAACCAGTAGAGACTGTGGAGCACAATATTTTCATCGGTGGCTGATACTTGCATTTCTCAGCACGTTTACTAAAGTCCACAATTATTCAAATTTAATTGTATGTGAAACCAAATTTTATCGCTCAAGTTTTAGTGTACTTTTAGGGCTTCCCTTAAGAAAGTACTGTGCACACGTAAAAAGGATCTCCATCGTGTCGGAGTCTCCATGTTGTGGAGTCGTTTGTAAAGGTTCGCAGTTGATTTAAGTTCGCATTGCCATCAAGTCATGATGTACAGATAGTCACGATGGACTGCTCCATAACAGGATCGGTTATCAGTTATAGACATTCCAGGAGATCAAAAAGTGTTCTAAGGTCCCTATTTCAATTTAAATTACTTCCAAGATAATAAAAGAGATGCCAAAGTCAGGCGCACAAACATTCTATGCTATCCAGAACCGAAATGCAGCATTGCAAAGCGAAACATATCGGACAACACATCCCTGAGAGAAGTGTGCGCTACTGCAAGCATCAAACGCGTTGCGATTTGAAAAATCTTTTAAGACAGCCTTCTGCCGTCGCAGCCAGAGACTGACAAGGCGAAAGCCTTGGCGAATAGTCCGTTGATTAGGACAGCAAAAAACGCCCCAGACGAACGAACCAGACTGACCAACCGAGCGCCTGACACATCTGTTGCCCACCGCCAGCCTGAAACTTTCTTGGCCGTGGATAAGGGGTTTTTTCGCCATCCTCGCCAACTACCGCCAGCTGCAACAACGCTACCTAACGCATCCTCCTCTACGCTCACGTTTTGCGAGACACCAGAACAGGTAAAGGTCATTTTTAATGGACACTTACGCGGGAAACAATTTTCGAGACGAACTCCGCCAGTGCCAGTGAGTGTCCAGGGGGCGGGTGGACGATCCCAACCCTGGGTGGGAGGTGGAACGGCTGTCCATCACGCCCCGGCAACGGATGATGACGACGCGACCGGCCTGACATGGTCGCTTGGTCGTAATGATTTTCGGGGTTGTGTTGTGATAAAAAAAAATCAACAACACAATATTAAGGTGTGATTAAAGCGCAGATGGAGAAAAACGAAATCTGCAACATGAAAATGGCACCAGCCATTATACCGTAGGGCCCTGACTGAAAGGGAAGGCTCTACTTGGCTGCCGACTGGTACCTTTACTGTTTCAACCGCGTCTAGAACGAAGAAGCTAGAGAACGATTTTTCAGAGCTTTCTTCGCCTTTCATGGTCCATACATCAGGGCGCCTGTGCAAGGCGATTGAGTATACAAACTACAATACTAGTTACCAGTTAATGGCACTCCTTACTAACGATTTTCTGATTTGTCAAGAAAACTACTCAAAATTAGGTCTCCTAATGGTGCAGAAGAACAATGTGAAGCGCAGCAGGAGCTGACAGGTTGGACCGCTGGAGCACGCCCCAGTTCAGCCACCAAGCTCTAGTCTCACTCTCCTCGCTACTAATAGGCCGCAATAAAACAGCGGGGTGGATACGGATAAAAAATGGCGCCCAACCCGTAATGCCTCTTTCATAAGCGTTCTAACGACCGGACGAACAGCTGGAGCTGCGCAGGAGCAAAGCCAAGCTGCCGAAAGATCTGCGTTCGTGTTGGTGTTTAGCTATCCTTTTTTTATTTTATTTTACTTTCGATTCGTTTTGTTTCGATTTTCAATGCGCGGCTCCTGTGGTGCGCCTGCGTCACCCTGTCATGCGCTCACGAACTGGCGAGAAAGGCGTATAGGTGCCCGTGGCACCCATCGCCGAAAATCCGGGAGGGAGGGCTTTGAAAAAATGAATCTAATCACGACATTCATCTTCTAATGTAATTAATGCGAAAACGTGTCGTTCGCGTTACGCCAAACCTCCCCGGCCTGGGACGACCGTCGTGCAGTGCAACCACCGTGGACCGACGCGAACTCCCCTTTTCTTCGGCATGGCTCGGGAGACCAGGTCCTCGCCCGTGGGAAGCTCGACTCCACGAGCGTGGTTCCGCTCGAACGGCTGTGATCGGGCCCCGGTGATCCGCGAGACGCGGAATTGGGCGTCTACTCCGAAAGCTGCCGGGTCGGGTCGGGTTCCGTGACCAAAACGACACACCTTTCGCTTTTGCTTCCTACGAACCCCCTATTGGCGCCGCGTTTCGTGGGCTAACGTGAGGCCATAGAATAGAGCTACCCTCGGCAAGCGATTTTGGCAAATTTTACCATTTGTTTGCTCAGGTTTATACCTCCGATTGATTACTATTAAAACTCGTATGAAACACACGAGGTTTGTTCGGGAAAAAGTATCGGGAATTTTGAATTTCCGCGGGTTAAGTATATTTGATTTTCGAATTTTTTGTAACGTGATGTTGCTACTCATGCCACATGCTAATGGTGACAAGTTCGGCAATTTTGAATGAACAGTCAATTTTTGATAGCTGTTTTGCTTGGACGTGTTTTGGCTTAACTTCTATTTTTGTTTATTTCAAAAGAAAGGGTCAACGAATCTGTATCAAATTTTGTGTGAAAAACGAAATTTAGAATGCGAACGCATACAAAATGTTAACTCTGGCCCTGACCTGCAAGATAAGCACCATTTGTGAGAAGCAATCAACCAGAAACACCTGGATTTGTGAGGAAACAAAAATTGGCTTTTGCGCCTCTGCTCACACTTTGCTGTTTCTACGCAATTTTTTGGTCAAAACAACATTCTAGTCACACCAAAGATGCTGTATTTCCCAGATCTGGCTACCTGTGATTTTTTTTTAAAGGATGATGCTACGCTACGATAGAGGAGATAAAGATGACAGGAAAAGCTGACAAGGTCACAAAATGATGTTTTGAAGTGTTTCGAGGATTAGAAATACCGTTGGCACAAGTGTACTGAGTGTTCCATCACAATCCATACTTTGTTAAATAACTCCGTTATTTGCAAACGATTTTGACAAATGAACAAGGTTTATTTAGAGTATAGAATGCCGTTTATTCACAAATTCACTTCAAATACCAATATCGATCAAAAGACCGCCTCCATCACACATACAAAAGCGGACTACTTTCGGAAATTTTTCGTTATTTTTGACAACATTTCGGTAATAGACAACGTAATAGGCATACTGGTATACACCTTACTCTTCAAATAGCCCCACAGAAAGAAGTCAGAAAAAAATCGGCAACCATTAACACGCACAGTTTTCACTGTTGAACGATCATATTCAATGCAGAGCGTTACAATTTCGGCACGCTGTTTTACAATAAATTGATCTATGACTAAAACAACATAGACTATCGTTTCAGAATCTGGCAAATTTATCAAAATCGACTAACAAATTGCGGAGTTATTAAACATTTCAATAGTATGGTTTAGATGAAACACCTTGTATAATATTTGGAGGGGAAAAAAGGATATTCATAAAGAAATAATGTTTTATGATAAAACATCAAATTCCTGATACTTTTTAAAGAAACCACGTTTGTCTCTTTTAGACCAAAATAGACCGTGCCTAGCGTCCGACCGCTCATGCAGCGAATCCGCGGTACAATTCCCAAACTTAGATCGACGCGTTATGAGTGCGAAAAAAACACTATTGTTTTTAACGCCTCAACAACGCGCTCATCGGCTCATGAAGACGCACACACCAATCGGGTAAATGTAAAAGTCCTGTAAGGCTATTGCTGCGCGCTTCTCAGCTGGCAAACAAAAGAACCGACCGGCGCGTCCAAACCCCCTAATGATATGCAATTTGTGTCATGTTTGATGCTGGCGTCCAGCGCGGAGCCTAAGAACCGGGTCAGCCTGCGCCAGCCTCGCCTGACGCCAAACGGGGCACGCTCTCGGCACGGCTCCGGTGAAAGGCAACAAGAGGCAACACTTCAGAACGCTGGCGGCCAGCTCGCGATCAAGATCGTGGAACCTCTGGCCGGCCGTGGGTTTCGACCTCTCTCTCTCTCGCTCGCTCGCTCTGTGTTCTAGAACGAAATCCCGCGGGCGGTGGACCTTCGCCCAGCGGGGCCGTCGCGTCAAGTACGCTGTTCTTTATCAACCATCATAATGGCACTGACACGTTCCGTTTCGTTTCAATTATTGATATGCATATTTCAAGATCAAGTGCCGGCCCCGCTCCCGGTCCCTTCCCGAACCGCAGCCCACACACGGCAAAAGCCGCAGCCGAGGGGCCTAATGAGAGTGGCAATTGTCAATTACGGATTGGTTTTGCCGTTTTATTTCATCGATAAACGCTACCTAATAATGACAGCCGTATTTTATTGTCTCCGAGCGCGGGCACGACGCGGCTAATGGCTGCGGCCAAGCCATGCCGCACCGTGCCACGAGTGCCGGCGAAGGATATGAGGCCGAAGAACCTGCCGCGGCTGAGATTTTGCCGTGTCCTCAACGGGAGAACGAGCCTTGGCCGGGGGCACCGGGGCCACCTAGAGATCCTTTCACCCCGGGACACCTTGACCACGAGGCAGTCCGTTCGGAGGCAGCACCTTGAACGGCTACTGTTACTATCTAAAAGACCCACTTCGAGTTCTGCTCCAGACCCACTCGGCCGGGCCGTGATTTAGAATGGCAGCATCGGCAGGGGGAGCACTCCGAGTCCTAGCACAAAGGGGCCCCTCGGGCCACTGGCTACTACCACGGTACTTACCATGTAAACCATTAAAATTCCAGTACGCCGTATCAAAATGAGAATCCTTCGATGAGGGCGAAGCACGACCGCACGGGCGACACCGACTGCCGATGCACTCCAACCGGGCTCCAGGACATCCACACAGCGTTTACACAAACACACCCGTTCCCACCCACCGCACACAGGACACTTGGGACGATCCACTCCACATCGGGCACCGGCAAATTAGACCACTCGAACTCGAACTCTGTCAAAAAACGGTAGCCCTTTCGCGTCGAAGGCTACTTCGATCGGGTCGCTCGCTCGCCGCCTACTTCCGTGCGGCTTGTGTCGCGCAGCCGTGCCGTGCAGAGATCCGGTACGGACCGGTACGTAGCCGCCGATGTCCACGGGCGCACGCCGCAAACAGTTGTTTTCATTAATGCCCTTTTAATTGGTCACAGACACAGGCTCTCGCGCGCACCCTTCTCCAGCTCGGCGCCTTAATTTGTAGAACGCCCGTTTGGGGGCGCTACTGCTGCTGCTGCTGCTCGGGTATGTCACCGCGCTCGCGCCGACCACGGAAGCTCTGGCTGGCGGCGGCACTTTGGCTGCGCCCTCTGCGGGCTAGAACGCGGGCCTCGGCGCAGCAGGTGAGGCGAGTGGCCCGTTTCGAGGTCCCAGCGAGCCCAGTGGCTGCGCTCTAGCTGCCGGTCTAGAGTGGCAGGTCGTGGCCGGCAGCCAATAACCGGTACCTGCGTGCGTGTCTCGCGTGGCCGTGTGCGTGCACGTGTGTGCAGGCTTCCCCGGCGGGCCCTTTCTTTGCCGTTGCAGTCGCTTGCTTTATTATTCTAAGCCCGCGAGGACTGGTTCGGCCGCCTGTGCCGTACCTTTCAAACAGGTTCGCCGTTTGCAGGTTCGCCGTCGTCGTCGCCGTTGCCCCAATCCGCCTGGGAGGCTCCGCCGGTTGCTATTTGCTCACTCGCTCGCGGTACACTTTTTTTGCACCACAACCCTCGCTGGGACTAGTTCCCGGAACTGTTGGACTTTTGGCGACTCTTGGGTCCGATGCACCGGGGGTTTTGGCCCAGAACGTAGCACTCGGCGGTCGTGGATTCACCTTACAAGCTAATACTGGCCTTGATCCGTGACGGTGTGTGGCGTTCTATTTACATTGCAGAAAAGTCAACAACTCGGCAGGTATTCCACGTATTCCATGGCGTCCGAGGAAGGCTATGTCAGATTGCTGGCCGGACGGTACTCTTCTCCATACTAGCACTGCTCAGGTCACTCTCTACTTTATTTACAAACTGCGGCCGAACGGTCACTTGAGCATATCTTCGGGTGTCTTAAAGACGAGCAAAAAGTCGGGGACCCGACCCAGCTCAGCACTGACGCATCGTACCACTCCCTAGCGCGCACATTGCGATCCCGTTCCAAGCTCGTATCCCGACCGGGACGTGGCCCATTTAATGGAGGTTAATTCACGCGCTCGCCCGGCTAATAACAGTAATCGCACGTCACTTGGCCCTACAGCCGAGCATCACACATACACATTTAGGTAGCACACTTTAGCCGCTGGGTCAGCACCACACGACATCGGCACACCATCCTTCGGGCTGGTCCGCTGGCTGCCGCCGGAACCGGAAGTCTGACTCTCTACCCAGACGGCCGACGGCCGATGTAAACACCGACGACCCCGGCGGCTCGATCGCACCGGAACGGCATCACGCACCCACACACCGTGGCCACGCGAAACGCGAAATCTCGCGATGAGTAACTTCAACCACGGCGAAGCGACGAACCCCAGTGTGTGTCAGGACCCCACAGCACGCCACACCAAACACGCGCCGGTCCACCACACGAACGATAATCAAAACAAAGAGTCGAACCCAAACAAACCGTAGTGGCCGTGGCCAGGGCGAAGGTGTGTTGTGAAGGTCAAGAACGAGAGAACCGCAAGGACCGGAACGGGAAGACGGACCACAGACACACGCGAGCCGGAGCCGAAGCCCGGTCAGAAGGGAGGCAATAAGAAGGACTGTGTGCACACACACGCGAAACACGTCCTGCCGTCGCGCGGGACAGCTCAGTACTGAAAATGAGCGGCGGCACAAAATAAAACCGACACGATCGACGACCGAGAGCGCCGACGACCCAAAAGCGGCAAGAAAAAAAAACGGCACCGAGAAAACCCCGTTCGCTACGAAGTCGAAGGCAGCTGCCGAAGTCTCGACGGGCGGGCGGTGGCTTAAGTCGGCCGGCGATCGGCCGGCTTCGGGCGTTCGAGGTCCGTTCGGGACCGCACGCGCGTGCGAGTCGAGTGAAGGGTCTGTGGGTGGGTGAGAAAAGTTGGTGAGAAAAAGTGGGCAGGTGGGCGAACAGCTGAGCCGTGCTGGAGACGATGAGCAGCGAGCATGAGAAGCGAGCATGAGAAGCGAGTGAGCGCAGAAAGTTCTCGGACGAAAGGCTCGCCAACCCGGAGTTAGAAGCTTTACCGTCGATCGCCACCGATCAAGTGTGAGAGAGAGAGAGAGAGAGCGATTTCGAACAGTACAGCACTGTCGGGTGGTGAAGGGCAAACTAGTGATTCGATGCAATCTTTCACTCGCTCGTGTACCCCGTGCTTCGAAAGAGAGCGAAAGTGAACGGAATCGCTGCAGCTTAGAGAGCACGGGAGAGAGAGAGAGCATCACTCAAAAATCGCGATCCGCGGGGTCCCTTATCGGCAGTTCGCGGATCAACTACCGAGATAGCAAACGGCTACCGGTTAGCGGTGGAAAGAGTGAAAGAGAGAACGCACGCTGTAGGTGGGAGTCTCTCACTCTCTTTCTCACTCTCTCTCTAACGCACTAAAGACGCACGGCACCCGAGAGCAGCATCCGATCGCGAACGTTGGGTTCGTCGCTGTCGGTGGCGTTGATGTCTTTTGATGCAGAAGTCGTTCGCTTGTGCATTTTTGGACACAAACGGACCGCGATTTTTAGCTGTTTTGTAAGTGTTGTTGCCACGTTAAAGCAGTGGTGTTGTAGATATGTTTAAACCGAATTTAAATTCCATCGTTTGCCGGAAATGATTGTTTATTTATATTGATTATTATTGATTATTGTTCTTTTAATGCTTTACTAAGAAAAGTAAACTTTAGAAACTGATATTGTTACATTCCTGTTTCTGCGAAATTAACATAATTATGTTCGCAATTGAATTTTTTTGACTTTGTTATTGATTTTCTCGAAGCTATTGCTACTCTGCACTACATTATTTTCGTTGTGAGTGATTGATAAAAGCTTCAAACTTAACGCCAGATGCTTGAAAAAAGCTCAACATTGTTCCACAGGCCAATAACAGCTCCACAAATCATTCGATCAGATCATTATTGGGTGATTCTCTGGCTAGGCACATGTTTAAAATACAAAAGGTTCGTTGAAATAGGATACGTTACCTAGTACTTTTTTATATGGTACATTAAAATGTTTAGAACCAAACGACTTAAAGATACACAATAATAATGATAACGGCTTCTTTTTAAATAATCGGTTGCTATCAACTTAAAATTGAAAGTACGAGTAGAATCCGAGATGACATGAAAGAGCCTAAGAGTTTCTGCATTACTACCATCGAGCATATTTCGAAGCAGACGTATCTGATTTACTAGGATTCGCGCCTCGTAAGCATCTGAGGAGTGGTGCTTGAACAAACTCATCAAATCATTATGCTGCACTGCGATACCACAGCAATGGTTCCGGTACCTGCCATCAGCACCGCTGCACTTCACAGCCAAAGTCACACGGCAGATGATCGATCGGTAGACCGGAACGGTACCGCGATGATTAACGATCTCCGCCGAAAACAGCTGAGCTTCGAAAATGCTGGAAATATCAACGGAGTCGTAAACGAGCGGTAGGCACAACGATCGCAGCGGCACGAGGAGTCCCGTCGACATTGACCCTAGGGCACAGCCAGCGCAGCATTGGTACCAGTCCTCGCCCGTCCGTGTCGTCAGCCGCGGGTAAAAGTCCATGCGTCGGGAAAAGCTCCGAAGCAGAACCGGTTCCAGGGTTCGCAGATTGGCGAAGATGCCGTCTGCCACTGACAACGACTTCGACGACGACGATGGCCTCTTGTTGTTGGCGTTGGTTGCTGATGGATTCGAATGGATCGGCGATCGACGGTGCAACCCAACCCAACCGCCACGCCAGAGCCACGACCGCCCGACCATCCGAAAAGTGCCGTTTTAATGCTAATGATGACCATCGCGCCCTACACACACCCTAGCCACCCACCCCGAGGACATAATCTTCACACACTCACACCCCACCCCTAACGTGGTGTTTCTGCACTTTTTGGAGACACTCTCCGACTTTCGACTAGCGCCCTCCCTGCCGAAGATTGCTTATCCTGCGACTGACAGACGATGGCTCCGGCTCCGGCGAAAGAGACAGTGGCCGAGCGCCACACGGTGGAGCCGGCCCAGCCAGCCGAGGTCAACGAGGTGAAAAGAACGGCGTCCACCCAGGGCGGGTGGATGGAAAATGGAAAAGTGGATAAAATTATTTACTTATCATCAAACCCCGTTTTCCGTTGGCGCAGTTCGGGTTCCTCGTGCGCGCGCGGGCGCGCATCCCTCGCCCACCGAGATTAATGGTGTAGGTGGACGAACAGGTTCGTTGGGCCGCCGGAGAGGACCAAGGAAACCCCCACCTCCCGTCTCTCCCCGGTCGACTGTACCGAAGTGCGGTGGAAAGCATGGGAAACTCTTGGCGCTCCGCAGAACCGGTTGCCCCGCTAGCCCAGGCCGTTGTGTTGTTGCCAGCGAGCCAGCCTCGAAAGGGAATCCATTTGGCCATCCTTCGATTGCGGGTGGGTGTGCCCCGGAAGCCCCTTCCTTCCTCGGTGAAGGGGTCCGTAAATAGCGGGCCTTTCAGCGGGCGTATGCGTAGAATGTGCTGCTACGGCCAGCGTCCCGGTGTGCCGTCGCTTGGCAAGGAACACCTTCTCGGCAAACATGACAGCAGCGGCACTGTTTGTTGGTGGGTGGGTGCGCGTGGTAAAGAAAGTTCGGGATTGCGGGAGGGATGCGCATCAGCCGTTGTGCGGCGGGAGCACCGACTTATCGTGGCATGTTTCCGATAGGCCTGGCAACGCAACGCGGATCCCGCGGGTTGTCGGTTTTTTTTCTTGAGGGATAAAAGGCTGTTTTGCCCAGACTGACGGTTAACAAACTTTTACTTAACAAATGTAAAGTTTTCACTGCTCGAACGTTGAGTTGTGAAATGTAAAATATGTTTCAGCATTTGTTTGTTCAAATACGGTTGATCTCATAGTGGTATTCCATTAGAGCTTCATTTAACGGCGACACGAGCTTCTGTCACCTTTTAGGGTTGATCAATTCATCACTTTATCACAGATTCCAATATCCTTTCTTGAGTAATTAGTAATATTTCCAAATTTTTCACATCTTTTAATGTCATTTGATCCCTCGATGCTTCAGTGCAGGCTGTTGTCAACTCTTTACTGCTACGTCTATTCTGTAATGTGGTAAAGTTATCAAACGACAAAATCATTCCACTTTTAAGCTCTACTGGTCAGTATGTTGATGTATTGTTGCCTTGTATTTAAAAATTAGATACAACCCTTCGGTTTAGTATTAATGAGACCAAAAAGAAAAAAAAGGGAGACAAATCTCAGATTGGACTACACTTCCTGACTTATGTATAGTTTTTTTTTGTGATTGAGACTTGAATTTTATAGAATTTTTAAGGGATGCGCTATCTTTTCCGAAGTCCTTTACAATTTTAATTGATTAAGGGACAGTCTCTAAGGACAGTCTGTTACATTATTTTTTTTTACTTTATTTTCTTTCATTCTTTTTTTTAATTTTACCTTCAAAACTGATGGACTGTGAATTTTGTATTGTCCTTTATTGGACTATCTCTTATGATCCTGCTTAGCCAAAACTCGGTACTACTTGTTTTCTATTTACATTCGGATTTTTTGCTCAATCTAAGTATGATAGTTAACATTGGTTTTATCATCATTTCTTTAACCTAGAGCCATTTCAGATTCTAAGAAGATTGACATTATACTAAACCAGCCATACAATGGTGGCTCATCTGTAGTTGATCCGCCTCTGGGCATCGTTTAATTAGTTTCAAAGTGACAGAAGTCAATTCCAAATCTGGTAGAGCAGCAACTTGAGTGAAACACTTTAATTTGTTGTTTGTTACAGTTGAGCCCGTTTTTAATAGAACATAATTATAAACTATATGCATCATCGTAAGATCGTATTGTACTGGTTTGTATTTAGACACCTGATGCTTACGACTCTGCTTACCAAAAGCTCGATAAATTTTTTTGCGATTTATCTATACTTTTTATTTCAAGTTTCATTACATAAAATTACATTTTTTCACGCGGGTTGAATTAATACGGAACCAGCTTCACAGTTTGTGAAATTAATATTAATAGTTGCACAAGACGCCTTCTGCTGATAACTTGCCACGAACTGTACGACCCACCGTATCGTCGCAGCATTGTTTTGGATATTCCGCCCCAAATACCGTGCATTTTCCGAAAGTTTTCCCGGTTCCCGCTCCCGCGGCGGCAATAATCGTACCGACGGCGTGTGTAAATGACACCGGCACCGGCCCGGCAGTGAAGGTGCAACAGGTTGCCGGAATTCCGCGGCCTTCCGCGGGTGGCTTTCCAGCCAGGAGCATCCCGATGGCACCGGGGCATGCGCCGACGGGCGAGCCGACTTCGGCTCGTGGCACCGAAACCCTTCGGGACGTCGGGTTTTCCGAGCCAGTCGACGGTGGGCCGCTATCCCGTCAACAGCATGCCGGCGTAGCATCTCTTCGAATTCCTTCGGCCACGGAAGAGCCCTCTACGCGCTCATTGTTGTTGGTCGGTTGGTGGTAGGTTGATGCAGTCGCAGCCCCGTTCTGCTGGAGTACTGGAGTTGCTCACCTGCGCCTCTAGCACACTCTGCGGTAACGGGCGCGGTGCGGGAAAAAAGGAAAACATGCCGCCGCAAATGGTGCCACCAGAACCGGTCGTGTTCCGGACCTCACCGGCCTCTGCCGGGGGCGGCAGATAAGCGCGGAGAAATCCAATCGCTGAGGCCGGCGGCGGCCTCTTTGGTCATTAGCAGGTCCAAGTTAGAAAGGTTTAGCGATATGATTTGCCGATTGATTGTGGGTTCGATCCGCTAGTGGAGGGACCACTAACACCGGACATAGCACACGCGACTAATTTGCAGCTCATTCCAATCCCACGCAGAACCTCGCGATGTTGCAAATAACTAACGGATTTTTGTTTGTATAAAGAAAGCTCGATGGGAAATTTCATTGAATTGAATTTAAATTTCGATGTGGATTTCGTATGAAATGCTGGCTAGCCACCGTCTTTATGTCACTGAGTCGACAGCCTACACATTGCATAATCCCGTTCAGAATTGAAGTACTGCGCCAAAGACTTTCCATTCTGATCTAGCAAAAAAGGCTCTAGGCTCGGCGATGGATCAACTTGAGGTGTCGTCGATTGGAAGCGGTTCGAGTGGCGCCACTAGTACATCAAGTGTACAAGTTCCTCAGCTCTTGAGCCGTTCAATCACTGCAGTAATTCTGTAGCCAGTGCAGTGTTTTCTGTAATCATGGGACCAATTGATGTAAGAATTTCTTCTCATAGTTGAAGTTTTAAATAGTGGAAAAGCATTTTCTTTCCTCTTTTTACAGATGTCAGATGTTTTACAGATGAGACGAGATGTTGATGCCTAATGATGCCTTGATGTACTGTTAAATATTAGTAAAATATTGGATTCTACAATTTATAGAAATATAGATATTTATTATTATTATTATTAGTTTCAGTTGTGGTCGTTAGAACATACTAAGTTGCTAAATTTAAACGAGTAGAATTGAGGCGTCTAAAAAATCCAAATCCAAATATGTCTTTGGCTCTACTCTCATATAAACCTATCAAACGTAGAAACCGGCATTAAATTTACAAAAAAAGGGCTTAGTATCAAATAAGGCCATATACGATTCATAGACGAACACCTATAGGAACGCCTTAGAATTATTTAACTTTTATAGAGAAGTTTATATACGAACCAATTAATAATAATAAAAAAAATTATAACACACATCTACGTAGTATAAATTTATCTTAAATCTCCACCCTTAACCAATTGTATTTATTTAATGATTTGTATTTATTTTTCACAAAAATACGCTGCTTTGAAGACAGCTCTAAGTTACACTAACCCACGATGATAAGATTTAAAACTAAATTTAGTATACGACTGATTGCATAATTTAACTTTAGTTTTGGACATACGAAAATGTTAAACGATTGTCCCGAGTTCGGTGCCCGTTACCACTCATTAAACCACGGTTGGTCCGCTTCCCTTGGTCCTTGCCAACCGAAAACCAGAAATTAGGTCCGAATTTTTCTCCAAAAAGAACCAAAAGTTACACTCCTGAAGCAAGAACCCTGCGTTCGTTCGTTCGAAGACTCGTCGTTAGCACGTAGCACCCTCTCGAGCGGAGTCCTCTTCGGCTCCCGCTCATTATCCTTCTTCCCGGTTTTCGAGCCCCAGCCCCCGAGCCACCGGAGCCGCTCGGCGCCTCTGCACTGCAGGAGGGGTCTTGGGCGTTACTGCAGTAGCGACTCCAACATGCACGCTAAACACACACCGATGGAGCTGAGCGTACGTAAATGAAGTCAGTGCCATTCCCCGTCAGTGGTGGTCGGGTCGGCACAACAACGGCCGCAGCGGAACAATGATCGGGCCAGCAGCATCGGAAGGCATGGGCATGTTTACCTTGGTACGATTCGAAGGTACCTTACGCTTCGGGTGGCTGCATTTCATGGTCCAGTTAAAGGGTCGCACCGCACCGGTCCGATGCACCGAGCGCATGCACCGGTGGCGTACCTACCTGTCTGCATCCGTTGCATCGTTCGCCGTCGTTCCGTTGGCGGGAAAAAGCTAATCCATATTTCACCATCACCACCACTCCGATCATGCTCTGCGGTCTGCAGCCAGTCTGCCAGCATTGGCCCCTCGGGGCGTCTGGCCTGGCCGGAACCCACCCGAACCGATGCTGTTGTTGGCCCGGGCCGGGCAGTCAAAGGGCAAGCCGGATCCTAGGAAGCGACGCAGCGAGCAGCAAGCCGGTTACATTAGGCCGCCCCGCAGCATAGTCGACCCACATAAACACACGGGGTCCGAATTTTTGCATCTACAAAGCGCATCGGACCACGCACCGAGTTTCCGGTAAACACTCACAAACACAGTCGCCCGCACACGGGCACGTGCCGTGCCTGGCTGCGTAGAATACGCAATGTTGTTTGCGTTGGTCAGTTCCGAAAAACAGGGTGCTCGGTCACGACGAAAGCTGCCGCATTTTCGCTGCTGCTCGGAAAATCGAAACCAAACGGATCCGTTTTCCAGCTGATCGGTCAATCGTCGGGCGGCCGGGTGGACGGAACTGAGCTGAAGCTGAGCGTCGAGAGAGAGACGCTTTTCCCCCCGGAAAACCATTGTTTTGGGAGGTTTTGTTTAAACTGTACTTTGGCAATAATACAACGGAATGAGCCTCGTTTGTAAGTTGGAATGTAAGTTGATATTGGTCGCTGAAGCATTAGGTAGCGCTTTTCACTTCATCCTTCGTTTTACAATGTCTACTTCAGTTTCGTAACTTTTCGGGTCATGATTAAGCGTGAAGCATTGTTAACAGTTTTGTTAAATTAAGAGGTGATTCGAAAGCTATGGTGCGACTTGGATGGCAGGTAGCATAGCAGTTTTTGGCATGTTAGGCGACTTGCGATGGTACATAACGTACTGTCTACAGTGATCCTTTTGAGGTACGATCTTCAGAGTTTTGAGAAAGGTTTCATCAATCTCTACTCGTAGTATTCCCTAGATTAGATACCAGAGACATCGTCAATAGCAACACCTTGAGCTATGGATATTACTATACGTGAAAGTTCATGGACTTTGCTGTAGTGCTATTACTATAACTTGAATAAAATGTTAACCCGTTTTTTTAAAGAATAATGAGGTTGTAAAACTTCAAACACGAACTTCATAATTATGTGATGCAATGCTTTCCATGAGTTTAAATATTTATTTCATAAGACTTGGGTCCTATATGTCTATTTCGCGGGCCAAATGTTTTTTATTAATTTATCTTTCTTTATTTAAAAAAAAATTTATGATTAAGTCAACGAGTTAGGCATCCTAGTTGACACTTAGAAATAACAAAGAGAAATCTTAGGCCTACAGTTTACCCAAAGTTTGCAATGAAACTAGAGAATAGACACCAGAATGAGGGAAATAAACGTAAAAATAAATATATAATAAAATTAAAACAGAAGTGCACGTGAGAAGACAAGAAACAGTCGACAACGAAGCGCGATTACATGCTCTGGCAATGTGGCATAGTGGGTCAAGACTGGGCATTCAACTCAGGCATAAGAGGCCTTCCTATAACCCGACAAGTGAACATTGGCTAGTATAAAGTGGGCATCACTTTGATCAGCTAAAAGCTTGTACATGAAAATGCCCCGCGAAACTATACGCTTATTAAACTTGACACTTCCTACGCGAAAAGGATATCACGTCACACTTACATAATTGATCAAGCATTTATAAAAGCTCTTGAAGGTTCAGAAAAGCTTACAATAGAAGACAACCAGGGAGTTGTCAGGGAGACAATCAGGGAATGTACTGATATCACTAAGAAAAGTAGTAGATAAATGTAGCCCAGATTGCTACTCTGAAGCACACCAGACCCATTGAAAAAGACACCAGGCGCAGAATCATCCATTTTCACCCGAAAATTAATTTTAATGCGATAATTAAAATGCGTCCATAAGCCAAAGGGCCTGTTAAGGCCGAAAAAAGGGGACCACAAGGTCTATTATCGCCTAGAGTTACATTCTGACCCTTCTAGTACCTATCAGGGTGGCACGCGTCCTTATACACTATACGTGCATTTAAGAAATTGTTTTACAGGCTACGGTTTTCATTAAAGAGAACGAAAATCGAACGGTTGAACGAAGCCTAGACGAAGAATATTTAAAAAATCAGCCTTTTCACAAAGTGCAGCTACAGCAGCCAAAACCCCTGGTAATGGAGAATTGCTGTTACCTTACGGTTGGCAAGAATATGTTGCAAAGTAACGCCCGTTGCCAATAAGTCGCTTTACGAGGCTAGCGCCATAACGAGCTCGCCCTACGCCGACTCCAGTTAATGCTTTCCACCGCCCAGGTTGCTGCTGCACACAACACATGCACTCCGTCAAATGGTCGTAAGGTGTGACACCATTAAAAAAAAAAGAGGGGAGGCACATCGCCCCCGGACGCAACTATCGCCTTTCATCACACTCAGTGAGCACACGGGACGACCGAAGGCCTTGCCGTTACACGCCGAACGCCACTACGCGCGAAAGGATGCAGTCACCATCGGAGCGGCGCGACTTCATCGGAGTGGAACAATTTAGATACCCAAATTAAAGCTGCACTTTTTGCGTCTGCGGGTCTGCGGAGATAAGTGTCCCAGACCTGGAAGGGCGCTAGTTTGGCTAAAAATCCTGGAGCACAACTCAAAGCATTCTAATGAGCACGGGCATTAGGAATCGCGCTCGATTCAGATCACCTGTAGTCAGCAGAAGGCAGGCATAATTCAGATGCCCGCTCAAGCCCCGTTCTGTGCGCCCACACATAGTTTGCATAGGCACCAGAAAGGACACTTATTTTTTTGGTTATGAAACAAAAGCATCGAACCCATCGAGGGACCACTCCGGGTGTTCCGGGTTCGCTCGAATCCGTTCTTCTTTTAATGGACCATTCGAGCCGCTGATGGTTGCCTAATGACCGACACTATCGCTTTTCGGCTGGAGTGTCAGCACATGTTGCGAGCCGTTCGGCTGTGACTCTGAAAAATCGAACATTTTGGATTCCAACATTCCCACCAAGCGTCTCCATCGGCGCTTCAGGTGCTCCTGGTGGGCCACAGATTTCGTAATGGGTCCACGTCAAGTGGGGCTGCATAAAGAACACGCCGAAAGGCGACGGAAAAGTATGGGCAAAGCTCGTAAATTTACAAAACGATGGTGGAATGGCACGTCGATACAGATCTACAATTACCGGTTCGTTGCGCCTGGGCCACTGATCCGGCGAGATCGCGCAAGTATCGCGAAGAATCGGTAGGCAGGATGTATTACAGTTCCGATCAAAGTTTCTCCCGATTTTTTTCTGGCCATTTCGATTTCGGGAATTCCGACGGTGGCGGAAAAACTTTCGATTCGTGGCCGATTTTGATCGCTTTTCTTTCGCTTTTTCGCTACTGACAAATGGACAGCCGAAGCAACGGGAACACCGGGCAGCGACGGGCACCAAAATTACGTCCATAAACAATGGTAGATGAGGTGATAAAGTCATCGCAGACAGCCCGTTGGTGGCCCCAGACCTGGCCCACCGATTGTCGCGTCCCATTTCCCGGCAGGGGCAGTGAGGTCGCCAGTGAGAAGTAACATATTTGGTGGGAAAGAAAGTTCGACAAGTTGGAGAGCCTTTTTTTTAGTCGGGAGTTACTTCTAAGTCGGTCAAATTTATGGTTATCAATTTTGGGTGGCGTCTGGCGCCAAGTAGAATGTGGAGCGTTTGAAATTTTCGCACTCACCGCTTACCTTGGCACGGTTTTTGAGGATTCGATTATCGAACATTACATTTTACATTTTTTAACACGACAAACTTGGCTCGTAATTTGGAGCCACCTTCATTATGGTGAACGGCATCGAAATGTTTAAAGGTTTTAATTTGAGCGAAACGAAAAGAAAAGGACTCAACTACACACAAAAGGCCACAAAACAGTACGATTGCAGCATCTACAGTGTTTCGCCGGACAGCACAAAAGGACTGCCGGTACCAAAGGCAGCTACAAAGTCGCCCAGAACTTTAGATAGTACCGAAAAATCAAACGTTGCACGGGAATAAAAAATAATCACCGTAAACTTTCCACTTTCATTCGCGCGCGCCATTTGGACTCCGGTCCTTTTCAATCGGTGCAGCACGATTGGAAGAGTGTGCAACTCTAAAGGCGAGGCAAGAATAACTTGCAGCGCTCCTGATGCGTGGGTCGGCCTGGCTCGAGAGGGTCGGCGATGGCGTTTATAAATCTTCCTACCGAGACCGGCGACGGCGGCATCGAACCTCGCGCACTGTAAAACGGGAAGCATGGGAAAAGTTTTTAATTAAAAGAAATTTTATGTTTCTTTGCGAGGGCTCTTCACACTGCCCACCAAACCCGGTGGTCCACCTCCCCAAACCTTAATCTATCGACACCGTCCGACCGCGAGGTGAAGAAAATCCTTAAGTCACCGTCGGCGAAGTCGGGCACCGACAGACGGGACGGGATGATGATCCTCGAACCGCGGCAGGTCCTCGGCAGTCGGGACCGGCACGAGAAATCGAAGAATCGATGGATTTGTTGCTTAATTTTCCATGAAGTAATTACCGCCGTGGGAATCGCGCGCTGCGAGAGTGTTTAATGGTAGCAATGGTGCCGGGTAGCTGCCCTGTGGTAGGTGGTGCCCCGTTCATCATCGGGCCATGAAGACGTTGTGCATCGGTGCGCTAGTTTCAGCATAAAAGCACTCGGAAAACGAAAAGAAAAAGAATCCGACAACTAACGGAATGTTTGAAAGTTGAACAAATTTGCACTTTCGCCCGATTCGCCAGGTGTTGCGCCCGTTGCATACCCTGCAGGCGCTTTCGCACAGCCTGCCGTACAGGCGAATGGTTTGAAATTTGAAATGATTCTTGTCGTTGCTTGTCGATTCGAACAATTGTGTTGTTTCTTTTTCCGTTCGGCAACATCCGTTCCGCTGGAGAGCGGAAAATTGGATTAAAGGAAGAAATATAATCACACCACGCGGCCAGAGCGCGCCGAACGCGGCCATCATTCATTTCGGTCTCGTGGAAAAATCGCGGAACGCACTTCGGCTTCCTAATGATTGATTCATGTCATTTTCGTTGCTTAAGCGCCCACGGTCCCCCGGGAGCCAAGGCGGGGGAGAACTGTTCGTCCGCGGAACATTATTCGAAATAATGAAGCACAATTCATTACTGTCCGCCAAACACAATGCTGCGGTAAATCGAAGCCGGCGAAGAGATGCCACAAATCAGATGTTTTTGTCTTCACCACAGTCGGGCTGAACTCGGATTACGAACTGAAGAGCCTAACCGATTACTTTTGGAGGATAATATTTTGACCTATAATTTGGAACTCCAAAGAAAGAAAAAAAGGTTTCTAAATAAAAAGGCTTTATTTTGAGTTAACAGGGATAAAGAGCTATGCAAGTGATAAAACAGATTATTGAAGAGTTGTTTATTTGTTTCTATGGTTTTTTTTTCTTTTACAGACAAACGGTTTAAGTTGAGCAGTTTTGCAAGGGTGCCTGTTGCTTCACGATTCACGAGAAGTGAAGACTTATAAAAGCCAAAAGACACTTGACCCTTTATGCTTAAACAGAGAACTTGTAGTGAACACCCATTTTTGGTTTGAATCCGTGGCTGCCTTAATTTTCTGTGCTCCCAATCGCTTCAATGAGTAAATATTTGATTTAAAACTGATACGTGGTGCAGAGATAAAGTTTTATGCTTGTTACCCACCATAGAATGCGTCACTAAGCCACACAGTGACTATTTAAATGCTTCTTTATAAAATTTGCTTTTTAATTATTTTACAATAGGAGGAATGGGCTAAATTATGTTGAATGATGCTAAACCTCGATCATTTGCATTAAGCAGCTAGCAGGCGAAGGAAGACGCAAACAATGAAAAATGCCAGTATGTCGATTAAATGCAGTTGTAAATTTATTCTATGTTATTATTCTATAATTATTCTGATTGTTATTATTCTATGTTAAAATATACCTAAGTCCGAATGTCTTCAGCGTAATTCAGATAAGGATTATGAAGGTTATAAGCGTAATTTATAGCGTTTAATTTATGTAAGGATTTCAATTTATAAGACATAGTACAGTAACCTTGTCTACATTTACTAAACAGCTCTTCAGCAGTCAATCATATATCTCTAGCATACGTATTATTGCGTCAAAAATGACTTAAACTTCGAGGAAGTGTCTAGATTTCATCATTCTTCTAGTCCTTGTAATCAGTTTCTTTAATCCCACTGTTCCGCAAGACCTTTCGCAACCGTTCAGCATTATCAAGCCCTAGTAAGAAGTTTCTTTTGTTGGCTAACAAATGGTCTGCAGAAGACGGCAGTAAAGTTCCATCATTTAAGGCGCACCACAAGCAATGATAATGACATTGAGAAGAACCTGGTGCCCAAACCCGCTTCTAGGCCCATTGCCGAGCGTTTCTGTCACTCAGCATTTCCTGCGACCCGACCGAAAGCGTCCTTAGTCATGGTCGCTCCGTCAAGGAGCGTGCACTAGCCGATTTATTGCATTCGACCGTGCTGATGCACACAGCCACCGTGGTATTTTATCCAGCCCACCTCCAATGGGCTCTAAACGTCTCAATGTCAGACACTAAACTGCGTCCTGCCAACAGGAGCGGCACACCGTCAAAGTGTCATTCAGACGCCATAATCCTTGCACATTTATACACTTCGGCCGAGCCCGCTCGGTTTCAAAGCCGTATCCGTAGCATAGTGTTGCCAGACAGGGGAAAGAGTCAACATTACGACAACGTTGCGTATAAAATTATGTACCGCTCAGTGTTTCTCCGCAGCGCTGAAAATGCGGCTGCTCCCCCGGGCAGCCCCGTCAGGACATTACAAAAATATGCACCCAACCACAGACACACGTACAGCCTAACACCCTTCAGCTGGGAGACTCGACTACGATTCGAGACCCTAAATGCGGCCATCACATCCATCGGTGCATCATGGCCCGACGCCAGCGGAGGCCGTTTAATTGTCAGCTTTTCCTCGAGCCCTTCACGAGCAGCGGGAGTGTAAACTGTACTGAAGTTGTTTCGCTTTCTCCGAACGGACGCTTGAAGCAGCCTCCCGAGAAGCGGCAGATGATGATGCAGAGGGTGCATTAAATGGATTGTTGCAAATACCGCTGACTAGCTGAAGGTTCTAATGCCCATCACGTGGCGTGAGATGAAGGATTTTCATCTAAATAGTTGCGGGCGGTGAGAAGCTTTGGGTTGGGACAATTTTTAACAATTCATACATATGCTTATGATTCTTTAAGTTAGCCAGACGCTGAAACAGTCAGCGATTTTGAAAATGAAGATTCAATAATATTTCTTGTTAGTTGGAACTTTATTAGACATTGGAATTGCAGCTATTTAATAAGTCTAAGGGATCAAAATCATTAAATTGAAATTTTTTTCAATTTAAATCTATATAAATTATATGTTTTGCTACGTGGCATTGAGTTATGTTATCCTACCTACTCGAATTGTAGGGTGGATAGAACTATTGCATCTATTGATTAGGACTTCTATTAGTTTCTTAATTTCAAACGATAGTCTTAGCTCCTCAGCACGCTTTAGGACAAGATTCGTTGGAGTTCTCCAATGTAAATTTAGAATCATTTTAAGAGTTTTATTCATTCTGATTTGTATTGACTGGAAGTTGATTCAATAATGTTAAAGGGTCGTAAATTAATAACATAACATTGTCCTGAATTAATTCAAAACAACGACATGCTTTATGAGCTTAAACCAACTTTATATTTTTATTGTGATTTAAACACATTGAATTGAATTAAACGCAAGCAATGGTAATTATTATTTTCGGTTAGAACATTCTATTACGATTGTAGCTATTTACCATTATGGTTTTTTTTGAATAACGATTTTTGTTTAACAGCATTTACTAGTTGTGATGATGCCACACTGAACATCCCAACTTCCAATTTCCACGTGCATCGTTTTACTTTTACCGTTTAATTTCCACGTGCGCCTTTGAGGCATGTCGCACGGCATTCACCACGCGACAGCAGCGGCCGACGAAACGTCGCACGACCGACGGATGCCGAGCACAGCAAACGAAACACGAACACGAGATTCGGTTTCAAGTACCGCGCGAAAGAGTAAAATTCGCGCCAGCTTGGATCGACTTCGTCAGTTACCATTTTGAATCTCGCCACGAGCGGTTGGCGCGGAAATTGTGCTTCGCTCACCATTTTGCTGACGCCAACGTGTGCCGCGACTGTGCGCTCTGAACCGTTGCCCGAATCGGCGCCGATATAGGGATACCGTTTGGTTTTGGACAGTGAACAGCTTTTGAAAGCTTTCTGCGCCAGTAACGACCGGAACCAGATCGTGCAACGCAGTAATAAGCTGCAGCATAACGCGAAGCCATAGAGGCGAGTTCCGGAAGCGGGTGCACCCATAAACTATTTATTGACTATGCTCAGAGAAGTGCTAGAAACTGGATGGTGGTGAACGTGTGAATTAAGAAAACAAAACAGTGACACAAACATAAGTGATTACAAGTGAACACCACTAAAGGACTGTTGGACTCAAAGTTTAGCAGAGGGATTTGTTAATCGAAGCTTCCAACTCTCGAAACAATAAGAAAGCGTAAAATGCTCCCCATCATCACAGACTTCGGAAAGTTCTACAATCGGCTCAGCATACTCGTCACCGTATTCATTACCGGTAAGTCCTCAAAATCAATCAAAATCTATTAAAGGGATTGGTGTTATTTGAAAAACAAACAAAAACCTTCCAGCTGCCAATGGCCGATTAAACGAAGTAAGAAGTAAGAAGAAGAAGTAAGAAGATAAATAAAACGGTCACAGTACAGCGTAAAGAAGTGAAACCGAACGAAATAAAAGAAGTAAACGGAAAGCAATAAAACAAGGCAAAGGTAAAGCCGAAACCGAAGCACTCCAAATCGAAAAGAAGTTAAACGAAAGGAATGCTCGAACCGCGGAATACCTTCCAGAGAGAAAAAAAACTGCGCACTACGCTCATTATCAGCGCATTCCTCTCACAGTTTGCCAAGCCACGATCGCGGCCGAGTGAGTGATAAATGTGTCACAAAAATTCGCGAATCCGGTTCAAAGCGGGTTCGGGAGTGGGCAAGTGAAGGTGGAAAAAAAATACAGAAACCCCAATATGAGAAGAGTAAACGTTAAGATATTCATTTTTTGTCACTCTTTCCTTTTACGCCGCATCCAAAATGCTCACCGGGGCCGCGGGCGGGGCCTTTCGTATGTAAATAAGGACGCGAACGTGTTAAGTGATCCACGTCGCCTCTTTGGAGGCTTTACAAATCCGCTAAAGTGATAAGTGTTTCGACACAACTCGTCCAGATTTGCGATGCGCAAAATTTGAAACAAATCAACTGATTGGTGACGAACCGCTTCGATCGGCTACGATTCCATCCCCAAAGAGGGTCAAGTAATGTCCATGTGTTACGTAAACGGCAGAAAGGTAAACAAGATCGTGGCTTGGGGCATATTGGGATCATTCGGACTTTTCAGTTTACTGTATAAAGTTCACAGATATCTGTGCTTTGGACGGAGTAGAAACCCCAACTAGATCTGCTTTGACATAGGACAACACGCCATCAGAACCGTCGGGTGTTACATTGTTTGCACAGTGAATAGCAGAGTGCGGGAACCGGAGGTAGATAAGAAACAGGCCACACTTAGAAGATCTCCCACGGTCATCTGAGTTGCTGTGACGATGTTGATACGGTAGTTTCGTTGGAATGCTGATTTTGAGCACGCCCGACGTTAGTTTGAAGAGGTTTGAATGGGCCGAAATGTTGGAACAGGGAATTCGTAGCTGAAGAACGTACGGCGATCGCTGGTTGTTGCGTGACTCAACTCGGTTCCGTAGCGATGAAAATGAATCACACATCCTCTTCCTGTAACGGTTAATTGTGCAACGGGTTGGAGCAACATGAGGCCATATCTCACCTGATATCTCAACAACGAACCAGCAAGCCACACGGAGCTAAACACGGACAGCTAAACGACAGCTTGTGCCAAATTCAAAAATAAACCCTCGTTGATACAGTTCGCGGTTCGGTGCTTGTTGGGCCGCGAGCCAAGTTTGGCGAAAGGAAGGGCCGTCTTTGATCAGATTTTCGCTACTTGCTCATTTTTTTTCTATGTGGTTGTCAACTAGGCTTATAGCTTAAAAGAAAATATTATTTAGAACTGTCTCGATTATAATTCGAATATTCCCACGATTTCCATCGTTGTCATTAAACCGGTATAGCTGGCCAAAACATTTATTTGAGTACTTCTGTACTGGATGGGAAGATATGGCCGGAGAGCTAGCTGAGGGTCCGCGATAGGTGAGAGTCGCCACACTCGCCGAGATAAATGTTTTGTAATGATTGTAACGCACTAGAAAAGAAACAAATCATTCAACAACTGACAGTCCGTAGTAGCTTAACACCTGAGGACGGGTGATAGTAATCGAACGTTGGCAATCAAATGAGGAGTCACGCGTCGTGCGCAGGCGATCTGGTGGGGCAAACGGGGAGGAAGGTCGCCAATGTGGAGTGCCATTAGCCAATCGTGCACATCGTACGATTCCTCCGCTGACGTCACAGACAGGTGTTTGATACCCCTGCACATACCTCTGTATGAGTGTAGACACAAGCAGCGATCAGCAACTCCCCTCCAGGTAAACATGACGTGTACCGGTTGGGGTTGGAGATTCCCAGACAGGGCCGACAAGGAGGTGGCTGAAAAGAATCCACCGCGCTACCGCCAACCTAGCACAGCAACATAGTGGGCGCTGTCTACCCAAGAGGTTGCTGTGGTGGTCTTCTAGAGTTGCAGTTGCCGACGACGATGGGGAAACTGCTCAGTTCGCAGGTTTGTTTGATTTGTTTTGAGGTTATGGTTATGCTTCTCTACCGCTTGGACACGGTGCGCCGCATGCAGCCTGCCAACTTTCGCTTTGCGTGGAGTGGAGGTTCTGCTTGGGCTCCAACAACAATATACCGTAACGGCGGACCGTGGGTCAGCTCGTACTAGGTTGTTCAATAAGTTTTTTGCCTCGATAAGAAAAACACAGTTTTGTGGTATGAAACTCACTCTATGATTGAGTATAGCCTCCTTGAACATCAATGTACTTGATTCTACGAGACTCCATTTTATTAATTCCATCCCTGAAATGGAAGGACTTCCTCAGCGGTTATGACGTCATCATTTGATGAAAAACACTTTTCATTCGTGATTTTTTTGGGTCTGAATACAGATGGAAGTCGCTAGGGCCCAAGTCTAATTAATGCGGTGGATACTCTAACAGTACGAAGTTGTTTTCTGAACCTAATACTTCAGTCAAAAAATTGGTTATACTGCTGAATGAGATGCCTAGGCCTTGTACTAAACTTTTTTCAGTGATTCGACCATTTTCTAATACTGTATACCGTATTTTTTCTACGATTTTGTGTGTTGTGTTTGTTTTTTGCGTTTTTGACGTGGGTCGCCTAGAAGGCTAGGACGATCACGTTTAAACTCAGAAACCCCCCTGTTAACCCCATAATTGAAGGCGAAAAGTCCTTATACCCTTTCAATAGTCGTTCATAAATTTGCTTTGCTTTTAAGCCTTCCAAAAATAAAAAAACCAATCACTGCAAGTTACTTGATTTTTTCCATTATTAAAAATACTGTGACGCATCGATACTAAATGGTTTGTAATAAAAAAATTAAACGACCGATTGAAATGAAACTTCAAATTCGTTCACATGAAGAGTGTATCAATGTAACAAAAAAAAGGCTCCCAGCAGCACCCTCTGGTATCGAGACAAAACACTTATTGAACACCCCAGTACACACGGCCACGGCCCGGTGGGGTGTTTCCCATTGGCGTCTCCTTCTTCTTCTCAGCCAACTTCTTGGAACATACCGAGATATGCCGCGGACCGTGGGGTGCTAGATGCGCCTCGTTATCGCACCAGCCTATGCTCATCGGTTGTGTGTGGTTTCATTCAGTATGGAGTTCCCCAACAACTACTACAACCTCACCTTGGGCACACCTTGCCTCGGAGGAGAGCCGCCCAAGTTGCGGAACATTGCATTGCGCGCACGGTAGAAAACCAGAGAAAGAGAGAGAGGGAAATAGGACGGAAGGTGAGAGGCTCAGTTTTGTTTGCTCAGTTCTTAATCCCAGGAGTGTGTAGGACGTTTGCGTCAGAACCTGCGCTACGGTTCGCGGCCGATCACGTTACACCGTCTTGCGTACCGTCCGATCGGCAGAGCGCAAAAAATCAGCACAGACATTCGCCGCTACTGACGTGTGGGCCGGAAGCTACCCCACGTCAAGGTGGTCCAGGTTGGTTGACTCGAACTGGCCCTCGGTACACTTCCGATGGAACAAGTGCGAATGGAATACACCTAGTGGCTATCAGACGATCTGTCCCTTCCCTATTGGCCCAAAATCTCGATTTCTTGATCACGGAACATAGGTGCAATTCATCACAGAGAGTTAAGGAGAGAGACAGTCAGCACGTACATTAAGTCGAATGCTTGGAACAGATAAAGACTATCATAACGCCAAGGTAAACCGATAAGAAGATGATACAACGCATACGATAAGAAGATGGGCGTCAGTGATCGTACTCAGGGTCGCCACAGAATTTGTAGGTCGCTCCGGGTGCTCCAATATTGGAGAACTGGATATCCGTGTACTTGGTCCTAGAAAGCCATCGACCTGGTCTGTAAAGGACATCGAGCAAACTGATGAATGGATTGAGGAAGTTGGTTGATCACTTACTAGTCGACGTTGATTTACTTTCCTGCGCTGACCCACTCTGACACCGACCGCGACATCACAGTCAATCAACAAAACAAGTTGTGCGCTCCGTAGAAGGTCGCATGGCTGAGACCTGGTGAGACCGATCAAAACATATTGTGTTGTTGTTGATGAGAAACCCTGATGAGGTGGAGATGTTTTTCGTGATCAATTTGCACGTGGAACGGGCGCCCGGCTCGGGTTGTACAACATCGCAAAAGGTGTGCTACCTTCGCACGTGTCCGTGGCTCTCCCAGGCCATCGCGCGAGGGCTTAATTATCACATACATTAGGCCAACCGGGTCCGACGTATTTGCATAACCTATGCCACCTCGCAAAAGTGCGATTCGGAGGGATGATCGCGCACCCCACACGGTCACAGTGCTGCCAACTGCAATCGGGTGATTTAACGTGGGATTTCTAAAAATACTACGCACCCGAAGGCGCGGTGTTCTCAGAAATTCGCAAACCGAGAATACTTTTGCGAGAAGTTGCGGATTTAAGACGCACAATCACAACTTTCGTTACGGTAGACCCGAAAAAGATCCCTCCCGAAGAGATGCCGAACGGGGCAGGTCGGTTTCAATAAATACTGCGCCACAAGTTAATGATCCTCGGTACTCGGTCGGTAACCACTTCCTACCGGTTCGATTGCCACCCGACCTAAGGAAGAGTCCTCTTCAATTGTGGCCTCTCGGTCGTCGATTGGGTGGCGTGGAGGAAAAAAAAACCTCTTTTGGCGTCGCGCATGATTTGCGCAAACCGGGTCCAACCGATTCTGAACGGAGTATGGGCTTTTTTGTCGCCAGTTTTGGTGAGCGTTTGCCTGGCCCGTTCATGTCGATCCAAGGATGGCGTAGTGACGTCAATTGGTCCAAAAGCGTACCCGTGCGGTGATCAGTAATTGGCGGTCACAGCGATCAGAGGAGCGGTGGGCACTTCCTGATGTTTGACTGACTGAGGAGGAGAAAGAGCGAGTTCCAGCGAATCAGAACCGAAGTCTGATGCGCAAATTGTTCCTAATTGAGAACACGAGAGCACCCATGTAGCGAGTACCTCGATCGATCGATTCGCACAGCTTCGGTTGGGTATTCTTCCGACTGCTGTTGATTCAACTGGTTAGCTCTTCGCTTTTGGAACCTAGCTTAGGTCAGTGGCCAGATTAACCAGCTGTCCCGAGCTTTGACAGCTGCTCCAACGCCCTTGATTGGGCACGCCCTGCAAAAGGACGAGCCTCTACCATCTCGGCGGGGAATTGCAAAAATCCCAAGCTCCCAGCAGACCAATGACCGTCACGCACGCTGGATCGGACATCTTCAATTCCAACCTTAATTGGCCTTAATTGAATTAATTTCCATTGCCGTTGGTGTCATCAGCCCGAACGGGCTGCTAACGTTTCCGAAAGCCTGAAGATCTCACGCTGACAGTAGCGGCCTTGACCCCTTACACGCAGAAACAATCGCCAATTGACCAAACGGGCAGAGCGGGGCCCGACTTGGGTTCTGTGGCAGCGTAAAGACCGAGTCCGTGTCGGGCCTTTTACGATCGTTAACCCTTGGCACAGAAATCGCGCCCGCCCGTCACTCCAATCGGCGCAGCCGTTTGATTACGAACGGGGGTATTCAAAACAAAAACCGCCAAAAAGAGAGCGCATTCCGCGGGCCCCACAAGAAGCGTCGAGCGGTGGGGTTGAACCTCGGATGAGTCGATTGCATTATCGTCTTTCTTGCGCTGCGTGCCTCGTAATTCATGGTCTTCGCGGACGGTGGGCCTAACACGTGGCCTGAGAGACGAGCCCCCGTGCCAGGTCGCGATTGGTCGGTTCCGTATCGTACGATACGGAACGCTTTACGCTAGGCCACGCACACACCCAAACGATCGCGGCTCGGCACCTTCACTTTACGTGCGCGAGAGACCAAAAAAACCACCACCACGTCTCGTAAGGTCAGTTGGCAGTTGGCTAAGGCTGCGCGTCTGATTCGCGATCATGCGGAGCGTAAAGCGAAACGAAAGAGCGAGAGGGAGAGAGAGAGAGAGAGAGAGAGAGGGAACGGCGGAGCAGTGGAAAAGGGTTTTTAATTAAACGTGCACGCCACTGCGCTTCTCGATCCGGTTTCGGTTTCTTGTTTTTCCTTCTTTAATTGACGTTCCGATCGATTCCGCGATCTCACGCTCGTCGCGTCGCGTCGTGGAGCGTGAGCGTTGCACGTCGCAACCGTTTTGTTGCATCCACGTCACCCCGTTGGCCGTTATCGGCCGTCGGCTTCGTTGGATCACGAAGTTCAGGTGGGATAAACCGGTTACGACGGTCGGTACGACGACGCTGCCTAATCCCGCCGTAAGTCAAGCGGTCGATTAAGGAACGGAAGTGTCTTATCGGGTGGACTCAGACCGGGTGCTTCAGACGGTGGATTCAGACAGGATAGAAACATTGTTGTGGCACTGTGCCGCGTTCGTGTAACTAGAGCGCGCCGAATGCAAACATTGAACCGAGCACCGAGCAGATCGAGACCGAGTAGACACGCGAGTAGAAGAGGAAAACCTATTTTTAAAAAAGGCGGGAAACAACTGGTTGAGGTCTTGGTACCACACGGCCGGTACTAGCTGATCTGCGGTGACAGGCTGCTCAGCGCGCTGAGCATTACGTATTACGTGGACCGGATTGTTTTTACCTTTTTCACCCACCACAAAATCGTCACCAACATAAGTATGCGGTTTCCCATTTGCCATTTTCTTTTCCCACATTTGCGTCGCACCGAAAGGGTCCAAAGATCCTTTCGGGCTCGGGGTTGACCGTTTGGACCGTTGGATTTACGTCACATGTTTTCTACGCATCCCATTGTTTGCTTGTTGTTTGTTGTTGCATTGTGTGCGCCTTACTTTTTTTCTGGTTCGCCTCATCAATTGCTTCAATCAGTCGTAAATAAGGCGTGCTGCTGCTTCCCGTCAATAAAGGCGACAAATGATGCGAAATCGACTGCCAGTGGCACGTGCAGAATAATTAAAATGCAAGGACTATTTATAAAGTTGCATTCGTGGTTGGTCGGTCGGACGCAATGGCAAGCGCGGCAAACGGGTGAGGGAAAATGCTAGATGGCAAGTTTGATTGGTGGTTATTTTGAAGCGTGGCAACGGATACGGAACCGAGGCTCCCGGCGCGGTGTTAGCCTAATCGGATTTTTTAACACATCGTCTGCAGGTGGCGCAAACATTGTAACAAATCCGTGCGGTTAATTCGTTAATTAGTCAGCTTACGGTGGCTTAATTTTTGTCACTGTACCAGTGTGCGATAGCATTTTTCTCATCATCGATGACATTTTTGTAGTCAAATTGTTAAATAAAATCATGGGATAGGTAAGGAAAGGAGAAGTCGACTGGGGTCTGTGTTTGGAGAGCGTTGACCTTGATTCGCTGAAGTCTGTCGAATGACTATTTTATTGGGTCCAGGCGAAGCATACAACACACCTGATTTATCTTTAATAGAAATAAATTAAAATGACATCATGTTGTTGTTAACAAATTTCCTATTGCTGGTGCAACGCTTAACAATCAGCTCTTTGTGCATGTGTGAAATTGGTCCCGTGGCTATAAATAATATTTAAAAATGATAAGATTTAAAAATGGCTATCGAAAGTTTACTATTCATCGCCATTCAACAGCAGACCGATGGCGGGTTATTACATTATTGCTAAACCGTGTGCCGGCACATAAATTATAACACTCAATCGCAACTCCTTTCCTTGATGCTCTTAAAGTTGTGCAGTCGTGTGAGTCCTTCGATGCTTTCCGTTCAACCTTGCGAATCCGTCACCCACCGTGCGTATTATAAAGACTTCCCCCACGTGGCCCGGCACTGACACCAAGGAAGGACGTTTCAACAACCAAACCGAAAGCGTTGCTGGCCAGGCGAATATCGGCGTGTAATTCCGATAATCCTCATAATGCTGGCCGATTTAGCATTCCGCCGTGCGTCAATAATGGCACCCACGGAACAGGTGCTTGAGATAATGGCTTTTACGCGTAACGTTCTTCCCATCTGTTCCTACTCAAGTGTCTCCCGCTGGCCCCCACCGGCTAGCAGAGTGCCGGCCGACGAACGAGTCGGGAAACGGTCGGGTCGGTCGGTCGGGCGCGGTGCATTTCATTTCCATCTCAACGCCCAAGGCCAGCATACGGACCAGGGCACTCTCAACGCGCGCGACAATGGCGGCCCACACTGGTTCGTGTTGCTAATGAGTGTTAGATTGAAATTACTACAAATTAATCGCATTCTTGAAATGTTTGACGCGCTTCGGAGAAGGATCCAACCACCGGTGCTGCGGTTGCGCTTGTCTCGTGCTCGGGCCATAATTTGCGACAATCGATGTCTGCGATGCTGGCGTTGTTTAAAGAAGTTAAGCACATTTGACGAACAATAAGGGTCCGTAGGCCGTCGATGGAGGCGCATGGTTAGCCAAGCAAATGGAGGCGCCCGGTTCAAACACCAGGCGTCTCCATCATGCATTCTTCAGGTTAGTTAATAAGTATGTTAGTACAAGTTAGTTTTATTACTAAAATTTCGTCTGATTACTGATTCATCTCTTGAATTATGTTGGCTAATTTATTTTTAATTAATTTAAATAATTTTTAAGAGATTCTTTATTCGTCGATGGTATGTTCGAACTATTTTATGCTCATTAAAAATGCTCAATTCACTATAATACAATATTATGAGCGATACATGACTGACAGGGTTGACAATTACCCACTCAAAACATTAGGGTACTCGCTGACCAACCTCATAGCCGGATCACGAAAACAAGAAAGGCGAGAGGGCTTAAAAAATAACGCGAAGTCGCCTTCTAACGGGCTAATAATTAAACAATCCCCCTGAATGGGCCACACCGAATCCTTCCTGCGCCGTTTCCTGGGCTGCTCATTTCATTTCCTACTATTATCCGCAGCGCAATCCCGCCTAAACCCCACGTGTGGGACGATGAGCCCATAGCCGTGCAGTTTTGGGAACCGAAACAAGTGTTTGGTCGAGAAAAAAAGAGCGAGAGAGAGAGCTAAAAGAATTCTCCGTGGTGTGACAGTGGGGGCAACAAAAAAACGGACAGCCCAAGCCCAAGAAGCGCATTCGTTGCAATTTGCTCCACAACAAAACCTTGCCTTGTTTCACCCAGTCCTGTTTCACGGCACCGGGATGTCGGGCACTGCAACCGACCGTTTGCCAGCTCCCGTTCGCATGATGGGGCAAATTAATAATTTATGCATTAAGTTTACATCCTGCACCTGCCCGAGCAAAGGTGCGGCGCCAGCCGAGAGCCTGACCGTGGGAAGGATAATCCGCGACGGGCCCGGTTTGTCGGTGCCGGGGACATTTACATCCGCGCCGGAGAGGCCACATGTGTTTCCGGTTTGTGGCCTGTGTCTTCGTCCCGGTTCCTGAGGGCGGTGGTTGAGATTTTGCCGTTGACATGCGGTGGAAAGTTGTGGACTCTCTGCGTACTCTCGGTGCGCTCGGTTGGTCGGCGGCCCACATAAGCCGGTCCTTCGCTGCTGGAGTTGAATAAATCTTTTATTTGCCTCGGAGCCCGGACCCGGTTCATAAATCTTTCGGCGTTGTTAATTTTTTATTTGCTTTAAGCGAGACGACAACGCCCTGATAATGGCAATCGTCGGCAATTTATGAATTATGATTCCATTTCGCAGCGCCGGCCACTGCAGGGCGGGTTCCGTTTCCGAAAATTTCATTTCCAAGATAGCCAATCAATTATGGTACCTTTTGCGTGTGTTTTTTCCGTGCATTCGATGCTTCATTTATTTGCTGATAGTTTGCACTTCATTTTGCTTCGCTTAATTGCTGGAAACATCCCTTTTTCATTGCCGTTACCGGTGCCGACAGCTCTCTTACGCTGAATGTGTTTTGAATTACACATTAATTTTAAATGGCAATGCATAAATAATCAATGCGCGGCGAGTGTGGAACTATGCTCACGAAACTGGCCGAGCCGAGATTTGTTATTATTTTAAAAAGAGCCCTCTCACGAGCACCCTTCGTAATGGGCCGCCTTACAGCGCTGTCCGTTTTCGTGCCGTGACCAACTTTCACTAAAAACCCACAACCAAACCGAGACAACCACCGACCGAAAAACAAAAAAAAGTGTAATCACCTAAACGGAAATGGTTTACGCCAAGGCGAAAACGATTTAGCCCGGCCCGGCCCGAGCCGCTCGGCCACAGGTAACGGTCGGGCCGGCAAACGGCCAATTTGCACCACCTAAATCTTCATCTTCATCCAGCCAAAAAAAACAGAGGCGAAGTAAACGTGAAAACGGCCCACTTCCGGACCAGGCCGGACGTTGCCAGGGCGGAAGGGACCCGAACCAAAGTTGTCTAGTTCGTGGTTTCGCCGGGGAGGGCGCACAAGAGAAGCATTAAAATGGCAAGGGAAAAAACACCCCCACCCCGGTGTATGCAAAAAATGGCGCCCCTACAAAAATCGCCACTTGCCGTTGCAAAGCCGTGAGAATTAAAAGCGGAAGGATGTGGTAGAAAAGAACGGTAAAAACCAGGAACGGCAGCACTGTCGGCATTAAAACGATCCAACGGCAGGATCCGCAGGATGTGTTTTGGCAGGGAACCGTGGGGGGGGCGGTTGGTGCTGGTGGGTGGAACACACTCCACAACTATTGCTTGGGACCTTTTCCAGTGCACTCGGAGCGCGCTGAAGCGCACGAGATGCACGAGTCAATTTGGTAGGCGTCAACGTTTCTTTTTTCTTCCTCCCGGTAGGACCCCACAAAGGATTATGTCCAGAAGGAGAGAGAGACAGAAAGAGAGAGTGTATGTTTCCGGTGAACGTGAGCGTGAACAAAAACTGGACCGTTACGCTGTCGGCGATCAGCGGTGGTTGTTTTAAGCCATTTACTAAGAGGAACTTGCGAGAACATTAAGTAGGTGTGAAAAATGCCCCCATCGTGTCATAAATATTTTGCTGTTGCCGGCAGCCGACAGCGGCTTCGTTAAGTCGGGGAATCCACGCTTCAGAATCTCGTTTGGCTAATCTTTTCTACCGCTGCTGGGCCTATAACCAGCGTTTGGCTGAAGAGAATCGGCAAAAAGATGCTGCAAAAGATAAATGTTCGGATATTCTAATATCATAACACGTTTGCATTTCTGCTTCTTCAGGTTGTGATTTTGAGTTTGAGGCTGATAGCTTTTTTATTAAACTTCCAGCGATCTTTTCTATTCTATTTTACTCATTGTTCTATTTTCAGTAGTCTGTCTCTTTTTTCTAATTATTTTGAACTTTTGTTTCTTGCTTGTTACTTCATTTAATTTATTAATTGAGTTTTCGTTCTCTCTTGTTCATTTTACTGTTTTTAACATTCTTCCTATTTTTTTTCTCTTTGCTTTTCTATTTATCTCTCCTTCTCTTTCTCTCTCAACTACTTCAAGTGTTTCCTTCTTGTTGCTAGTACTTTATTTGTTTCCCTGATGTACGCTCATTTTCCATTCCCTCACTTCCCATTAAGCTAGCCCCTAGATCAGCGCCGATCGACCTGGTAAACCACTTGATTAGCACACCGAACGCGGTTCCTTGTAATGGAATAAAGTTTGTTGGCGGCCAGGCAAGTCTGGTGCAGCAAATTGCAGCGCTGCATTACACTGCACGTTCTGTAGGCGCCAAAGACTTGGCCGAAGTTATCAGCCGGCCCACCCGAAAGGATACCAAATCCCTCGAAAAGTTGTTGCCCTACCATCACCAGCACGTTCCCACAATTCCCGGGATCTCGGGGATCCCGTAACATAATCCCATTGTGTGTGTGTGTGACCCACAGTACCTTGTCAAAGTTGTCCGGAAGGTACCAAGGGAAGTCAGAAATCAGGTAGATAAGCGGTAGCTTGCGGTTTTTCTGGTGTCGCGTTCGAACTACTTCAACCTCGGCTCGGCTGAAGACGCGGAAGAATGCGGCACGTCCTGTCGGTCCCGGGCTCAGTAAACGATGTCCTTAACCGACTGTGCCGCACCGGCTTCTCGCCACAGCCCGATTCCGGGCAGCCGAGTCGAGAGGTCCTTGCATTTAAATTTATTTAAACATTCAGCGTCGTTTGTTTGCGCTCCTGTTCGATTGCAACCGCAAAGCCGGGCAAGGGCCCGGGTGCCCCTGGTGTGTTTGTCTTTGTGATTCCCACCGACTTCCGGCGAAGGAAGCGTTGTCAGGGACGCTCCACGTCGGATGAACTTGCGCAAGTTCATTGTTGCGGCGAACTATTAGCCGAGCGAATTCGATTCCTTCTCCGGTGTCCAGTTCAATTGATTTAAGTTCTACACTCTTTTGCGAGCACCCAGAAAGTCGGGGATGGGACACTCCGGGGAGTGAATCACTCGGCCACAAACTTTCTGGACCCCAGCTCGGGGACTCTGGCACCATGGAAATACTGTTTGATATCGCTGTACTCGCTTGCCGGAGGATTGCAAATATTTGTCCACCTCGTTCTATTGGTCTAGTGCAAGCACCCACCACGGTCATGCGATACCCGCGGCCAACCGGGCAGCTAGAGAGACACGACACTGCGGGTTCTCACGCCCGACTGGACACTGCTGGGCCCGTGCGCTGTAATTGTGCCTTGACGATGATGACGTGATTTGCGATTCAATTCCCTGGAAAGGCTGGCTGCGTTGAATATGCAAAATGTTGCAACGCGCACGTCAAGTGCATGTTTTAATGAGCGAATTCGAGACAAAGAGAGCACGACGGAGAGGGGGTGTATTTGTGGCCATTCGAAACGCTCGACTGGAACGACCGCTGATTTCTAGTCCATACATTGTTCGATGATCGATCGCTTCCCGGTGACCGGGGTGACAAATTAAAGGGAAACTCAAACGAATCGGGGGGTCCGAGCGGTGGTTTCTATGACGCAATGATAGGCAGTGGATACACCGCTTATGTTGGCTACACCGGTCACGGTCGCCACCTCGACACCTAATAACCTAATGGTGACGTCGGTTGGCCATTTCGTTTTTTTTTGCTTTCGGTAGGCGTTAATGACGGCCGTTGAGCTGAAAAGTGGGACAAGTGCTGGGCGTCCCCGTTGGATTTAATAATAAACCAAGCGGAAAGTGCAAACATCGGGACAGTGAACCGACCCCTAAGTAACGTAGTGCAACATAGATTTGATGGATGAACGTTTGTTTGCCAGTTAGTGTGAGAAAACAATAGGGTGACGGGTGTGACGGTCGAGCTCATTTGGAATTATTTCTAGCTCGCATCGGATTACTTTAAACGGTGTAATGTTTCACGGTTAATAACTTGTGGCTAATTATAATTTAAACGTTGCGATTTGCAATGTATCGCATGGCACTTCCGTGCGACATTCCAAAAATGGTCTAATCACAAATCGGTGTGTTTAAGACTTCATCGCATTACATTTTCTTATTCACAGTTAGGTTGGGTTCGATAAAGATGGAATTTTATTCAAGTGATTGCCAATTTTTATTCCTTCAATTCAAATTTGTTTTGAAAATAATCAAAACGCACTGGTCACTGTTACTTTCAACCGGGTAGTCCTGCAATAAAAATGCCCAATAAAAATATCGTGTTCTAATATATCGTCCAAAAATGTTGTTATTGGTCGAGCAGCGAAGGGCGCTACAAAATAATGGCATTGAAGCCACAAAGCTCGGCGCCCGTTTAATTAATATTTTTTTATTGCATAAAACCCAACATACCCAGAGTGGTGTTTGATGTTGCGGGCAGTGGCGTTTACTCTTATGCTAAGCGATCGCCTGCTCAATGTTCAAAGCAAATAATAACGTTATGGCAGTGATTGAAAACCACGTCCACCGACTATTGCCACATTAATCTGCTTATAAGCTAGCTACAGGAAACCATAATTGAAACGCCGCACGTCGTGGGCAGCAAGTCGATGAAGGATGTCCCGAATGCGATCGCCCCGTCAAATCCACCGTACGTGCCAATAAACGATAGGTTTAACCTAAACCGATTCTGTGGCTTCGCTGCACCGGTCAGATCCTTCGAATGCCTCTGAAGAGCTGCTCAAACACACACTCGGGTTGGCGTTGGCGATTGGCCGGTTCTTATTTGGGGCCATATTGCATATTAAATTTGCGCATCATTTTAATTTTGGCTCCACTGCACAGCTCTCACTCACGGAAAACAAGAAACCGACCCGACGGACTCACCCGGCGACAGTGGGCCCCATAATTGAGCGCAGCAGCGGCACCCCTGAAGCGTCCTGTCGTGTTGAGGTCCCATTTGCCAAGTCGTCGCATTTGGGCGCACTGGCGCGCTCGCGTGTGTGACGCGTGAGACAGGTTATCATCCCGGTTTTACGGCCGGATATTCGACAACTTCCAACTTCCCGTGGAGTGCTGCATCCGCTTCATTCGTGCTGAATATTCATTAATAATGCCTGCAACTCTCGACCGGCGGGTCGACCATCATATCGGGTTGCAGTGGTGTGCCAGTGCCACGTCGACACCGGCCCTTACTGGGTGGGGAAATGGCGTAAACGTGCACGAGAGTGAAGAGTGAAAACGCAAAAAAACACAACCCACCTGACCAATGCACCCGAATGGAGCAGCGCGGGCCCGAACGATGGCGATGAGAAACGCGCTGTGCATGCATTGGGCATTGTTGCGAAAATTTAAATAAATGATGGCAGCAACATGCTTAAACCCCGGGCACCCCGGGCCTGTGGATCTGCGGATCTTGTGATCGCGCAAAAAAGAAAACGCCCGAAACCTCTTCTGCCCGAAAAAGGCACCTTGCTGGAGGTGAAATATAATTTACTCCCATTCGGTTTCGGTACGGTCTGAGCCGACTCCCCGGACTGCAGAATTTGGGAGACGATGGCCGAAAACCCGAAACTCCTTGCTAGCTGATGTGTAACGGAAGACCGCAAAAAAATGCAATAAATTAACACCTCGGGTGAATCCCCGCCGAAGGAGCTAAAGAGGCTAAAATGCAAACAGGGCGTAAGATATTTTGTTTTTTTGGTGGGGTTCGTTTTCTTTTTTGGGGCTCAATTATTTGGCCAACCTCCGTGAATGATCGGGTCTGGATGATTTGCATAAACCCGGTCCATAGCCCTCGTGAATTTCAAAGGGGTCCCAAACAAAGTGATTCTAATGAGGCAATACCGTAAAAAATCGCGTCTTTGCGTTGTGGCGCACAGTGTGCAACAAATTTTAATGTAAACAATTCAAATTGTTTATGAGATGTAACAACTGTCTCGAAAGATAAGCAAATGCAATTTTATCAATGGATGCATTTGTTAATCGCTTTAATGAACGGGGCTGCATATTGTTCGTCAAGAAAGTGAGACGAAGTGAATATTTTAAATTTTCTCGGAACTTAATAGCAATATTATCCGCAGTTGACTTCGTTTTCCATGTTTGAGATCAATTTAATGGTTCCAGGAATTCTTGATACCGGACAAACGGCAGGGTTCCGCAGAATACTTCTGTCGTATAAAACACACAATCGATGGAAACCATTTATTTGTAGTCGACCAATTTTTCTCTCGATTTTGGTTCTCAAATTGTTGAAAAATTAGTGACCTTTGCTCTTTTGATCCTCGAGGATTTTAGATTCACATAGCTTTGTTATTGTTTAGTCCGAAATTTACTTTGCATCAGATTTGTGATGAAATGGGCAAAATGGGTTGTTGAATTTTTCTTTCCGAATGGGTTAAATTTCTAGTTCTTTTTAGCCCTTTTTAACGTTCACACACTTCGACTAAACCATTTACGACGGCTGAAACCGAACTTCCAACACGTTTTCCAGTTAAATGCTCCTGTTGACAGCAAATTCTATAAAAACGCACGGAGAGCTCCCATTGACGTTCGTCTAAGGCGTTTCTAATGTTTCTAATTCTAATATTGCTCGCAATCAGACTATTATGTTTGAATTCCTTTTTGGAATTTATTTGTGCCTTTGATTGATAGAGAGCTAACTAAACCAAATTATTTTGACCACTTGTAGACCGTACGATTTATTGAAGTTGTCGAAGTTGCTTTCTGCCGAACATTAGAAAAAACAAATTTTCTACAAAAAGACCTCTGTTCAACATTCTTTCTCAATTTATAGACCGCAAAAGTTGCAGGATTTTACAGAATACAGGATTTTTTCGAACGATGTTCTTAAAGGATCAGTTTCTGAAGTTTTTAATCTTCAGAAACTGACCATTTTAGCACGTTGTTTGACAAATATTCTTGAAACCTATATTAACCTACATTCTTTAAAAAATACTGCAACTTTCGCGGCCCATAAAAATGGTTAAAATCAAAGGCATCACACTCCACAGAAACGATCCAGTTCCGCGACGGGAACGGGCCCCACCGTTGAAGTGGAAGTTGTTGGAAGAACATCGGAAGATTATCACGGAGATCGGACGAGCGATAATGACGGAGTTTGGACAGTTGCCAAGTTGTGGCAAAAATTATTCAAAGATGGCGCGCGAACGAAGATACGAACAAACTGATTACACGTAAACTATACGCCAACTTCATGCCAAAAGCATCAATAAGTCGTGGAGAAGCGCCTCTACTCTCTAACCGCCGACCGCGCGCTCGGTTGCACCCGGGAACCGGGAATTACCGCGGAGAGCAGTGTAAAGCGAAAAAACGCAGGACAGCAACCCGCGGCATAACTTCTCCTTCTGCCAGTGCCGTTCCCCGTACGGTGCCGGTACGATCATTTAATGGCGCGAATTTTGTTGTAGTAAAACGTTGGGCAAAAGTTTTGCGAAAACGCTGCGCTGGACAGCAGGACCGCCCCGGTCGGGTGGAATGAAACTTTTCCGCTCCTCGGCCGCCCACTCTCGTCTTGGACGGCGTGGAAAGAGGCACAAAAACTCGATTCAAATCATGGTCAAGAGTGCACCGGCACGGGAAAGAAACATAGTTTGTTAGCGTCCGGCTTTCTCCGGCTCCGGCCGGTCGGGTTTGGTGATGCTCTCTCAGCCGGGTCCTTGGCGCCTTGCGACTGGCGCTGTTCGCGTTCCGGCCCGACACTTTCTTTGATAAACCCTTCTAAATGAATTTTTAATTTGAAAAACTTCCCATCACTGACCACGGACGATTTGCGGCAGGCACGGGGCAGCAAGGAGGGTGATTTGAATGAGTTGCAGCCCTCGGTTCCGAAGCGCGCGGGAAATTCTTTCGATGAATTTACACTTGCAACGGCATTTTTTGACGTGCATTTTAATTGGTTCGTTCGGGACGACTCTTTCAATTTCTAATTTTCTTCGTTTCTTCTTCGTCGCTTCTTCTGCTTCTTCTGACGACGACGACGACCGCACGGTTGCTGTGGGAATTTGCAGTGAATCTTGCCCGGATACGAGCGGAAAACTGTGGCCAGGAAGAGCTGGCCAAGTGTGCCCGTCCGTTTCAGGTGATACAATCGTCCACGGATCTGTCCATCGCGACCAAAAAGGAGGACCTCGATAAAATATGCCCGTAAGTTGGTTTTTTTACGCTCCTTTACACTCTGTCCACTGGAAACGTGTCTTCTTTAAGCAAACTTGCGTAATTAAAAATGAGTCCACTTATTTGCACGTGCCACAAAGATTGGTGCAACGACTAATCTGTCCTTCTGAAACACAGTGGCAAAAGTACATTACTTAAATAATTGCAATTCCCGACCATCATTTATCATACACTAGAAAAACCATTTTGGGACAGTCTAGCTCAGCTGTCGCATTTGTGATCGTCCATTATCGTCCTTCGGATTGAGAATGTATCCTAATTTTTCGTTCCGTTTTCTTATGTAGTGATCTAAACAACGGGCTGCAGTGCATCCGTAGTTACACGCGCCGTTGCATGACTCTCGAGCAGCGTAATCGCTTCAACAAGCTGTACAACGGCACGCACCAGTTCGTGCGTGACCTTTGCCGGGAGGGCGAGTATCAGAGCGAATTCCTGTCACACGCACCCTGTCTGCAGCTGGTCAGGCCCGACTACGAGGTGTGTGGCCGCCGGTACCACCACACGGTCACTGCCATCACGCAGCAATCGCAACAGCAGTCGGCGGAGCACTATCAGCACCATCACGATCACGAGCACCACGAGTCCAGTGGACACCATCACGAGCGGCGTCACCGGAGAAATCATCGGACCGCCAGCCGGACGGACGAGGACGACGTGCGGACCGTATGCTGTTCGTTCATGGAGTACCTCGATTGCTCGGAGGCCGCGGCACGGAACACCTGCGGCCGGGATACGGCCCAGTTCACGCGGGGCTTCCTGGACAAAATGTCCTCCACGTTAATAAAGGTAGGGATGACGCATCGCTTTGCATCTCTTCGGCAATAACACCGTCTGTGCTTACCGTTGAACTAGATGTACTGCGAGGACTACTACAAGTCGAACAAATGTCCTTCGGTCTACACGTCATCGGCCAGCAGCCACCTGGCCGGCGTAGCGTTACTGTTCGTCCCCACGCTTCTCAGCACCATCAGCAGCTGGGCGGCCTCCTGGTGGACGTTACGATCCGACGGATTGCTGAGGTTACGATAATTCGTTGCACTCCTGGCACCAGTGCACCGGTCAGTGCAGTCCTACAGTATCGCCTAAGGCCGGTAGTCTCCGCAGCGCGTACGGCCGCGTTTCTAGATTAGAGATCATGCAATTCGCGAGACCTCCTAAGCTTCCAGTGGCTTGAGTGGCCAAAGTGCAGTGCGCCGGGGGAGGGCGTCAGTCAGTGGCGAATGACAAATTAACTTTAAGTTTCTAACCGTCAACCCTTCTCACGGCCCCGATTGGACCGGCCGGCGGTTGGCGCAAACTGAACTCACCTCCCTCGCCGCTCGCCGTCGTCGTCGAATGGCGACAAATAGAATTCCATCAACTCGATCATCAACGCATCATTCGGTCGCGATCTTGGCTGTGCTACGATCGCTACCGCCAAACGTACTGCAAAGCTACTGGCCAAGGGGCCCAATTAGGGTTAATTTATTTATTGGAAACTCTTCCGATAGGGATCGTGTAAGTTGAAGAGGCAGACCGGGTAGGGCAGCGCAGGGTGCCAACGACGGTTGACTTTGAAGCTTGCATAGCAAATGTTATACGTTAATCGTCCTGCCGCCGAACTTGACTCATATTCTGTTTTCGCCTCCAAATGCCGATAAAGTGTAGATATTAGCTCTAACATAGTTACTCTACGAATCCAGACAGAAGGCTGCTGACAAAACCGGATGAGAACAGGCTAATCAACTAGGAAGGATATAGAAAAGACCTGAGACAGGCCTACAGAAAATAATAATCCACAATACGGCAAGATAATACGGCGTTAGACAACAACAATCGATAGGTAAAGTTAAGGACAAATGCCGTGAATTAGTGAATATAGAAAAACTCAATAAAACATTAATCTTCAATGAACAGAATCTTACTCGGACTCTATTTATCTCTATTCCGAAGAACACACGCAATTTTCCGTTGTTCGAGTCATGAATGAATAGACATTCGGGTCACTCCTTGATCGCATGTAAAGTGTAGGCAAAGTTATTGAACGGCACCCAAGTCCACTCGTTTTCCCAGAACTTCAAATAGTACGCACGGCGCTCGACCGTGCGACAATTGTAGCCCTCCAGCATGGCCTCTGCGTCTTCCTGGCTGATGAACTTGCTGTAATCATGCGTTCCCCTCGGCAGAAGTCTCATAATGCGCTCGAGTACTAGAATGGCCAGCAGCCAGCCCCACCACTGCTTGCTCCAGGTCGTGATGAACACTGAACCGCCGGGTTTCAGCACGGAAGCAATGTCTTTCAGCAGCTCGCTCTTGTCCACGACGTGTTCGATCGTTTCCGACAGCACCACCACGTCGTACTTGGCGGAGTTGTCCCCGGCCGCATGTTGCTCCATCGATTCCACGAAGTAATGGCAGCGGTCCTTGAGCTCCGGCTGAGTTGCAGCGTGAGCTTTGGCTACCTCAATCAGGTGCTGCGCCGGATCGATACCGACGACGGTTGCGTGCAACTTGGCCAGCGCTTCCGTGTAGATGCCACCAGCGCAGCCAACGTCCAGTATTTTCAGCCCTTCCAGCGCGTCCGTCTTAAAGCGCTGTTTACGATCCATTTTTCCCGCACTGATGAGTCCTTCGACGACCAGCGGGACGCTGGAACACACGAAACAGACCCCGTGTATCGGTACCAGGCCAAGTCCTAAAGACATACCACTACCAGCACTTACCGTAAATCGTTGAATTTGTGGAGCAGCATCATCGGTCCATCCAGGTTCCACCAGCGGCTGGCAAGCTGATCGAACGTTGTCACTTCGTCTGCCGGTGTTCCACGCATCGAAAGGCCATCTACCAGGCTTAGAAATGCGACCGACAACGCGCGGAAGCATTTAATTACTATAGCTTGTAGAAGAGAGCAACAAAGCTCGCACATGACTGCTAGTTTAGACTCCATGACTCCGGTCCGATGGATTGCTTCGTTCAGTTACGTTCCCTCACTAGAACTAGGTGGTCCGAATGGTGGCACACAACTGCTGTGGAAGCAGACGATCCGGACGGGTTTAAAAGTAGCTTCAACAAACCTTGAAAAGACCATAAAACGTGCCACAGCAGTTCACGCAACTCGCGTCTACCGTGCGAAAAAGGGTTTCAATTTCATGCAAAATTGAATCAATCGTGTTCACGAGGATCGCCTACAAACACGATCGATGCTAAATAACAAACTACAATATCAATAGGCATCATGAACACGCTTCGAATGGTTCACTGATCAGGCAATTTATTTAGCATTCGGTATGATCCCCACTTTCGGCTTAATCTTCCCACTCATCCAGTTTCAAATCCTGCACGATGTCCACTTGGTCCGTATCGTCGTCTCTCTCCAAAGGATACTCCACATCCGTTGCATCGGCCACTGGCGCCGATTTGGTTTGCTTCTTCTTCGAGGCTGTTCCATTGAGCTTCGATTTGCCCTTGCCGGCCACCTTGTCCTCCGCCACCTCATCCGCTTCGCTATCCTCATCTTCTACCTCCATTTCGGACTCATCGTCACTGTCCCCAGACTCTTCGTCCCGCTTACCGAAGCCCAACTCGTCGTCCTCATCATCTTCGTCGTCGGACGGGAACAGCGTGACCGGGCCGTCCGTACGCTTCGTCACCCTCTTTTCGGGCCGCTTGACCGTCGGCAGCTTGTAGTCGCTGATCTTCTCCGAGTCGGTCGCCTGTCGGCGTTTCTCCGATTCGGCCAACTTAGCCACCGTCGCGTGGAACCGCGCCAGCGGAGTGCCCTCAGCGCGCACCATCTCTTCCCACGCCCGTATCCGCTCGGTGTCCTTGAGCGGAAGGTTCATCTGCTTGCGCCACTTCTCCATGAACTCGTAGTTCTCCATCAGCTTGTCGCTCAGTTGCTTGATCTTGCGTGCGTACTTGTACTGCTTGGTGCTTTTGGCGTACTGGCGCAGCAACAGTATGCTGGGCAGCACGATCTCCGGGAACGCTACCGAGGAGGACTCGTTCGCCGCATACTCCAGCACCAGTTCGTAGATCTGATCGAGCACCGCGTCCTTGAACGCGTTCTCCTGGATGTTGGCGGGCGAGAAGCGCAACAGGCAGGCCAAGTTGACCGGGCGCATCGACAGCTTCTTGTGTTGCTGGTTGAAGGTGTTCGACTTCAGCACCTCCACCAGGAACGGCAGCACCGGAATGAAGGCGCGTGTTTTTGCGCTCAGCTGCGTCAGCATACGGCAACAGTGAAAACGCAGCGGGAAGTACTGCGCGGAAGGAATCAGTTTGATCACTCCGATCGTGATCGAGACGTACGGGTAGACTAGTGGTTCGAGAGCGTCACCGTGGGTGTGGGCAGCGCCCAGCACGTCGCCCCACAGCTTCAGCGAGTTGATGTACTGCCAGTTGTAGATGTACCGGTAGCTGTCCTTTTTCTGCAGAATCACGGCGTTGCGCAGATGGATCGCCAGCTGGCGGATGTACAGAAACATATGCTGATACGAGAGGTTAAAGTTCAGCAGAAACATTTCCGTCAGCGAGCGGCGCATAAAGTTGATGTTCGGGAGCGTGTTCGGCGACACGAACTTGCTGTTCTTCACGTAAACCAGGTACATGGCCTTCAGCACGTTGCTCAGGTAGCGGGACTGTTGTGCGTGCGTTATCTTCAGGATACACAGGAACGCGAGCACCCGTACCGTTTCCTCTTCGGCCGTGCCCCAGATGCCGATCAAGCGTTTCAGGATCGGCTTGGTGATGTGCTGGTAGCACACGAGGATCGGTGAGAACTGATGCAAATGCTTCAGCAACACCGTCATGATGTGCGCAGAGGACACATTCTCGAGCAGATTGGTCAGATCGATCAGATACGCCCTCAGACAGCCGCGTACCTTAGTGAACCGCTTGTCACGCTTCAAGTCCTTAAACTGACGGCTCTCGCTCACACGCAGATAGCTCTGAATGGCCGGCCCCAGATAAAGCACGCACGTTTGCACGATCGCATTGAACATGCCAGATCCATCGACTCGAAACGGAGGGATTGTGGTCTTCTCGCCCGTCACCGTGTAGATCGCCGAGTTGAACGCCTTGCAGATGTTTCGGATCGGCTCCACCTGCTTCACCGGCAGCGTGGTCAGATCGGTGGTCCAGGCTTTCAGCATCTTGAAATTGAGCTTCTTGCCCGGCGTCACGTCCTTTCCGCTGCTTTTGCTTGGTTTTCCCTTAACGCCTTCGTCATCATCTTCACCATCATCATCTTCACCCTCATCATCATCACTGCCATCATCGTCGTCAGGCTCAAAATCGCTTTCGTCACTGGCCACCTCCAATTTACTCGGTAGTCTGTGAATCTTTTCCTCCTCGTCTTCCAGTTCGTCTTCGTCCTCCTCATCATCGTCATCAGTGCCGCTGAACTCCATCTCTCCGTCGTTGGCCATTTTACCAAACTTCAGCAACTTTTCGTCGTTCTTTTTCAAAAACGCGTACAGCTCGGGGTCCGTTTGCTGGAGTTTCGCGAGCGCTGTTTTGTGGTCTTTCTCCACTTGCGCCATGCCGTTGCCTTCAGCGACGTCCGACCCATCGTCACTGTCTTCCGGCTCCATCTCCACGGCTTTACGCTTCGGCTTTTGCTCCTTCGAAACCAACTCCTTTTTCGGCTTTTTCTCCTTCCGCTTGGGTTTCGGCACCTCGCCCGTTCCATTAGATTTCTGTTTGGGTTTGCTTTTCTTACCCTCTGCCGGGGTCGGTTCTTGACTGGCAACTTTTAGTTTTTTCTGCTTCTCGCTAACCTTCGATTTCACTGCTTTACCGACCACCGGCTGTTGCTTCTTGGTTTCAACGTTCTCTTTTGTCACCTTCTTTTTCACTTTTTTGATGCCGTTCGCTTTGAGCTTGCTTTTTGGCTTGGGGTCCGGCTCCTCGTCCGCAACATCGGCATCCATGTTGTCGAAAAAGTTATCCAGCGACATGTTCTGGAAATCCTGCTTTTTCTTTGACTGCTTTACCTTCATGTTGGCGGTCCTAGTGAAACAAACAACGGTGAATAATAACAGCACACGGACGCTTTACGTTCCAATTAAAGGATTTTAAGCAGGACCTCAGAACCAGCCGGCACGATTTGCACGTGTTTATGCGATTCAGCAGCGCGCTGAGTCGCTGAGTTGACGAATGAGGTTTTGACGTTTGCTTGTTTTTGTGTTTTGTTTCTGCTCATCGAGAAAATATTGCTCTTTCTGCTCATGCAAAATATGTCCAATTCTTTCGTGTTGTGATTCGAAGAAACGTCACTTGGCAGTGTTGCCAAACAAATTTCCCGAAACAGGCCATTGTTTACGTTTTAGCCAAAATCGAAAACCGGTCTCATTTGTTCGCGGTGAATTGTTGAAAATAAAGCCCATTGAACCACAAAAATGCTACCACAGCGGGGCTTCACATTGTTTAGAATCACAGCTTCAAAAGTATGGTAAGAAAAACGCCAATGCCTTCTCCATTGGCCAATTTTGTAATGTGACGCAATCTATTGCTTTCAGCACGACTCGACTACTTTCCTCTACTGCAGAAACTGTACGAACACAGTACAGCAACGTAGATCTGCAGGAGGTAGAAAACCTTTCCAAACAGTCCAGCGAATGGTGGGACCCATGTGGCCCGATCCGGGGATTACACGCGATGAATGCGCTCCGAGTTCCGCTTATCCGGGACGGGCTGATCGCCACCGGCATAGTCGGTAAAGAAAGAATAGGCAAACCAAAGGTGCTGGAAAACGTCAATATCCTTGAGGTGGGTTGCGGAGGTGGAATTTTGAGCGAAGCGCTCGCCAGACTTCATGCCAAAGTTGTGGGCATTGATCCGAGCGAAAAGCTGATTTCGGTTGCCTGCGAACATGCCAAAGCCAGCGCAGAATTGAGCCCAGACCGCATCCAGTATCACGTGGAAACGATAGAGCAACACGCTTCGAAAAATACAGAGCGGTACGATGCGGTCGTTGCGTCGGAAGTGTTGGAACACGTGAACGACAAAGTGCTGTTCGTTGAGCAGTGTGTCAGTGCTTTGAAGCCGGGCGGATCACTCTTCATCACAACGATAAGCAAAACGACGCCGTCGTGGTTGGGAGCGATCGTAGCAGCGGAATATTTACTACATTTGGTCCCCGAGGGCACCCATGATTGGGATAAATTTGTGTCCCCCGGCGACCTGCAGAGGATACTATCGTGTTACAATTGCAACACTATTCTGGAGCATGGCATGTTCTACAAGTTCTGGGCAAACCAGTGGTGCTGGACAGAAAACACCGATATTAACTACGCCATTCAAGCAGTGAAAATAGCAGAAACTTAACCATCTCAACATGATTTTGTAAGTCAGGAAGAGTAATAAATATTTGTTCAATGTTGTAAATTTATTTCGAACGTTTTATGTTTAACGGTAGGGGATGTTGCAGTCGCTTCCGGTTGCTGTCGTATTTCTTGTGCACCGTTTTCATTACACTCGAGTAAAACTGGGCCATTTCCGCATCAGGGACATCCGTTTGCATTTTGCTATTCTTGATTGCCTCGGAACGCTCCCGTTGCGCCGATTGTACGCCGCTCTCTAGCTCTAGTATTCGTTCGATTTCCGGATTCATCCCTCCAAAGCTGATCCGCCCTTCGATTAGATCCTCACACGGTACGTAACTCGATTCAATCACATATTTGCACGCTTCGTTCAGCATTTTATCCGTTATTTCGCTTGCATAAAGCGCTCTAGAGCGAAAGGAAAAGGAATTTAAGATTTCGACTCCTGTGCCTGTGCATACATCGTACTTACCGGCCTTTTGCATTGTCTGCTTCTTTGTCAAACTTTTCTTTCGTGCGGGACATGAATTTCATTTGTAAAATTGCCTTTGAAAGCTGCACTTTATTCGGTTTGTTCGACATTTTGCTGCTAATTTGTGCTAGGCGATTGCTAGTTTACTCAACCAGCATGGATGATTCGAAACAAAACAAACATGCTTTTGACAATTCAGCTCACTGATGAGAAAGGTCTGCGAAGTGAATCAGTTCAGTTGGTTGGTGAACCGGTTCAACTTGTGAGGGCCTTATGTTTTTTATTCAAATTTTTGGGCACATCCTTTGCAAATTGATTCTAAATTTGTACGAGTATATGTAAATTTGATTTCTAAACTCGGTACTTCAAATTAATACATAAATTACATAGTTCATTCGCCAACAGAATTCTAATTTGAACCGGTTCACAGAACGTCATTTTAACGGTCGTTGAAGTAGCTGTCAGCATAAGCAAAACAACAATCTGCATCGGAAGAGAGTTATCGCAGATGGTCCGAAGGAATCTCGTCTGGATTCCTATGCCGCGACCGCTTATCGGATGTTAGTGCCATTTCCGGTGCTGCCGCGTTGCACGTGTAGTTGTTTTGTGTTGTTACATCGTCGATAGTGTTAGCCGAGCGCTATGTTTGGCTTCAAGAAACCAGCGCCACCGAAGCGTGAACGAAAGCGCGATCCTTCAGAGGTATGTCTGCAGCGCAAGGGGCAGCTGTGGCTGTATTAGTCATCATGTGCGTTCCTTTGTACTTTGTACCTTTTTGCAGTTAGGATTATTTGGTTTATCGGACGACGTGAGTGGGCTCGGAACGGATGCCAACGATGAAAGTGATGACGATGACGACGCTCTGGAGGCTGAACTGGCTGCCATTACCGCGAGCCTTGGTGGAGCTCGAAAGCCAAAGCCGGCACCGAAAGCCAAAGGAATTGTGGCTCCCCAAGAGCTTGACGCTATGGTAGCTGCGAGTTTGCGTGATGTTGGGAGCGATGACGAGGGTTCCGATGATGGGGACGACGATGATCTGCTCAACGAGCTACAAACCATCACTGGCGGTGTTTCGCTTGATGTTGACGACGAGGATTCCGCCTCCGGCGAAGCACCTTCGGGCAAAAGTGGAACCGGTGAGCTGGTGTCGCTTATTACATCGCGTATCAGCATGTACACACAGGCGGAGGAAGGGGCCAAGAAAGCGGGTGATTCGGGCAAGGCACGACGGTTTAATCGAGGGTTGAAGACGCTCAAGGATCAGCTTCGATTGGCAGAAGCGGGCAAACCTGTGGCCGAAAGTGACATCCCGCCAGAGGTTAGCGTACCGAAAGCGAGCTCCGGTCCCGTCCGCCCTGCACCACCACCTCCTGTTGCGCCTGCGATGACCAAACCGGAACCGATGGATACCACTGAAGCCGGCCCTTCGAACTCTCCTCCTCCGGTGCCCGCCCGGCGCCAAGCTAAACCACCACAGATACCGCCACCGGTACTAGAAACTTCTTCCACTCCAGAGAATCCCAAGTTGGTTCTTCTCAATGAACGGAAACTGCAATACAAACAAGCGGCACTGACGGCCAAGAAAGCAGGCGACAATGTTAAGGCACTGGCATACGTGAAGGTGCTGAAACAGTTCGACGTGGTCATCCAAGCCCTGGCGAACGGGGAAGAAGTGGACCTAAGCCGAATGCCACCGCCACCGGAAACAGTGGAAACATCGATGGCCTCAACAACCCCACCAACGGTGCCTTCCGGAAGCACGGCGAAACAGGAAGAAAAACTGCAGCAAGAAGCAGAAGTGCCTTCTCCACCACTTCCTGTAGCGACCGTCGAACAGCCGGCCGAGGAAGAAGCCGACGACGATAGTGAGGAAAACCTTGTCCAGGCCAACAGCGTGCTGGAAGCTCTCGAGCAGCGGTTGGAGAAGTACTACGCCGTCGAGCAGGCCGCAAAAGACGAGGGGAACAGTTCGAAAGCACGCCGGATGGGGCGTATTGTGAAGCAGTACCAAGATGCGCTTAAGCTACATAAGGCCGGCAAACCGATTCCGATCGATGACCTACCGACGCCACCAGGATACGGGCCCATTCCGGTAGACGGCCCTCCGAAACCACCGGTGACCGCTGTCCAAAAGCCAGCACCAGCACCTCCTCCAAAACCGAGGGTATTACCGGTTACGGCACCGACAGAATCGTCCCCCGGAACGAGCAAGGCGTCTCCGAAACCGGCCACCAGCCTGTTCGATAAACAGTTAGCAGTGCTGGTCGAGCGGCAACAGGAATACCGTCAGGCGGCGGTGGAGGCAAAGAAAGCGGGAGACTTGGACGAGGCGAAGGAATTTTTGCGCGTCTTCAAGGGACTGGAAAAGATGACGGAAATAGCCCGGGCCGGTGGGCGAGTCGATCTGAGTACGATTCCGATTTCGCCGGGCAAACGAAACGCACTCGAGGCGTCGTTTACCATCGTCAACACCGAGGACTGCGATCAGCAGGAGACACCCGAACAAGACGTGGACGGTGAGACTCGGATCCGGCTCGAGGAGCAGCTGTCGAAACAGCTGATCTTGTGTCGCAATACACGCGACCACCACCGCGCCATCGGGGACATTGCGGGGATGAACAAGTTCGAAAATCTCGCCCTCAACGTGCAAAAGGATCTCGACCTCGTGCGGTTAGGACACCGGCGGGGTCTGCCTTTACCCAAGTTTCACTACGAAAAGCTGCAGTTTAACGTGGTGAAGTGTAACACGGATCTGTCCGACAATGAGATTGAGATCGGTGTGGTGCGTGGCATCAATTACAATGTGCCCAACCCGAAGGAAGTAGATACTTACGTAAAGTTTGAGTTCCCGTATCCGCAGGTATGTTTATAAATTTTTCCAACTAGATAATGATTATGCCTCTTTAAGTATTTTACTCTAAGCTAATATGAAAATTGAAAAAAGAACCATAATTAACGTGGATTTTTTAATAACTTCATGTAGTTATGAAATTTGAAACTACATTTGTAGAACATTGTAACCAACTCTAAAACACGTTGCAAAGTGTTGTTGTTGATCGTTTAACACAAACCGTTTTTACAGGAAGACCCCCTGAAGGGTAGAACGAACCTGGTGAGGGACACCCACAGCCCGGAGTATAACTATACGCAGACGATCGAGATACAGCGCAGTCAGCGCAACTGCCAGCGAATATTTAAACGCCATGCACTGAAGTGTGAAGTCTACTCGAAAGGGTAAGAGCCGCCGGGTTTTGTTGTTTCCCGGGGTGGGAATGCCTTCGTAGTAGTACCCCGAGCCAACCATTCCCTGCCGTATCTAACATACGTAGATCATTCCGAACCCAAAACGCTTCCCCTTTGTGGCGGTAGGATTAGAGGGCACATAAAGGCCTTCCCACGTTTTCCCATGCCATTGTCCTATGTCAGAGCAAATGCCTGACTATTACAAAAAGGGAATGTTACCGTTTTTGTTTTCCTCTATTGCTGTTGTAGCTAGTTGTAGGATCCCCGTTTTTCTTCATGTTTGTCCTTTTTCCCACATCTCCCATTGAACTAGCTTAGAACGTTTCGCTGTGATGCGCTTTTGTCATGTTGCGGAAGCTTTTTTTCATTTTTTCTTCTCTCCGAACCCCGTTTGACCGTTTGGCCACATGCGGTGGCGCTCGCTCGTGTAACTTTCCCGTAACGCGCCACGCGCCCATATGAACGCGTATGCATGTGTGTGCGTCCCGTATAGCTGCTGCTGCCACGGTGCATCAAATGGACTTTTCTCCTGTTTCAGTGGCTTCCTCCGCGCGGACGTGCTGATTGGTACGGTGACGATCAAGCTGCAACCGTTGGAGACACAGATCGAAATTCACGATTCATTTCCGGTGAGTAAACCCCAAGCGGGAGTTTGTGTCCCATTTCGCCCCGATTGTTACCGATTGTCCTTTGCCCTCGGTTCCGCCGCAGCTCATGGACGGACGACGCACCGTCGGTGGAAAGCTCGAGGTCAAAGTGCGTGTCCGTAATCCCATCCTTAGCAAGCAAATCGAGCAGATTAACGAACGGTGGGTCGTGTTCGATTCGTAGACACTCATTTCCGCTCCACGTTTTCGCCCACTTCCGGCCAGGGGCCGATGGGGAAGGCGACGACGACGACGGCGGCATAGTCTGGTGAAGTGCGTTCGTTACGGAAAATGCAAGCTCACGGACGCGAACGGCAATCGGTGCTGAATAAATTAAATAACACAGACGGGGCCCTCCGTCCCGGATGGTCGCGTGGTGTGTGCGGAACGACTCGATGTTAGAATGTGATATTTCCAAAACCGTTTCCCGAGTCGCGTCCGATCGAGCGCGCCGACGGTGCGCGTCACGGTGCGGTGCCCGGAAGTGCTTCTATCGGAAGCGAAGGAACCTAGGAACAATGGTGACACAATCATGAAGGATCAGGTAATTGCAGTAATGCGTTAGGTGCTTTTGAGTTGGTGTTTTTTGTTGTTCTTTCTTAACATATCGCCGCAAAATTCGCAAACACGTAGTCGGGAACCGTAATGGTCTGAACATGCTAAAGACAGTGAATGCAACACACGCTTAATGTTGATCTAGTGTACGACCTAAATAAATGCTTCAAGGAAGGAATCGTCAATATCAAGTCAAGAAAGGGCAAAGGCGAAGTATCTCAATGTACGATACGATGTACGACAGTAATTGAGTGAGCCGTAACAATACTGTGAAACTGGTGGCGTAGATCATAAACAAAAAAGGAATCTTTTGAAATGAATGTTCAAAGTGGTCTGTAAATGTTGTTCGTAGACTGCGGTTTTTTTTTATCCGAAAATGTAAAATTAACATGGGTAAACCAAGGTTTTGACTGGTTGTTTCTAGTGGTACTTTTGAAATAGTGAGCGAATTTTAACCAGCCAAAAGAGTCTAGGTATAAATTATAATTCACATAAAAAAATAATGTTCATATACCGCGCCAACCATAAATGGTTCTTTCCTGGAAATCCTACTCTAGATTAAACCACGTTCGCAGGTTCTGCTTGATGTTTGATATCTATTTTCATCGCTATTGCGCTGCTGAACCATTGAAATGTAACTTCGTACTCGTCTGCTCGACGCTGTGACAAAATAGAAGTAAATAACATCTGTTGCTTGTTTTTTACTTTTTTTATTCAACAAACAAACAATTCAACAAAATATTTACAATTTCATCGCGCGGAAATGAAAAAAATCAATCAGGAAAAGAAACGGAGGCACCATAACGATAGAGGACATACGGCACTCGGCGTACGACAGAGATAAATCACGGGACTAAGTTAAATAACGCGTAACGAGAAACGCACAAGAAAACATGCAAATGTGTGTCTTTCGGCAATGGGTGTTGGAACGGGTCCTTGGCCTGGTTTAAATCGTCCGCTGGATTATTTTTCGGGATTACAATAGCCCGCCAAATTGCTCGCAACAAACGGATATCGTATTACTCCCGTGCGTCAGCTGCGAGCGATTCTCATGCTGGGTCGGATTGCGTGTCGGACACATCCACTATTCTCATCCGGGAAGCGTCACACTGCACGGTGATGCTTTAAACTGTCGTTCACATTTCCAGCTCATTTCTGTTAAATTACCAATCCCCGAGAAGGTGTGGCTCTCTGCGTTGGTGCATTAAGCTACACCACCGCCAGCACCTCGCTACGGTCGACACACTCGCAGGATCTGGTAATTCTCATCATTCTCGAGGCTGCCTCCATCCTCCGGATCCAAGCTCAATGGCGAACTTAGCGCCAACCGGACGAAATGTTGAGACACATTCCGAACGTCAGGACGGTGAGGATGCAGACGAGCACGAAAAAGCACAGGTAGTGGGCGCGGATGGGCATCCGGAACAATTTGGCCGCCATCTTCAGCGACGAAGCGTACAGCAGGACCGTGTTCAGATCCTCGGACGACGTGTTGCGGTGCACGAACGGGCGGATGCTTATCAGATGGCCACAGGATTGCGTTTGGCGGCAGGTGACAGTTAAGCTGGCGGCCTGCAAATGGACGATGAAAGAAGGTGAAAAAATCTTCCCAAATCTCGTGCCATGCCACAACCGGATGGAATGCTCATCGTGCGGAGATTTGGGACCGGGGGTTTGATTGAAATGCCTTCTATTACTTGTCGGATGTTCAGTTCGAGCGTCAATCTGGGATCAATTTTGTTTTCGTAATCCCCACCGGCTACAAAGCGCTGGAGGAATCTGGGACGGTTTCATAAACTAATCAGATTTAGAAAAAAAAAATACAACATTCAGTGTGGGTCACAGAGAAGCTACTTTCAATATGTGAAACGTTCTTGTGTTCCTGTCTCATTGGACTTAGTTTTCGCCATCAATTGAAAGTTTTCAATCAAGGCTCGAATAATCAATGCACAGCGTTTGAGGTCGTGATACTGAGTTCGAAGGGCGGCTTCCGATTGATGACCATGGCAGGAATTATGGCTTCCAGAGCCAATCAAACGATTGACCCGGCCCGGTCATGAGAATTCCATTTCAAAAAAACATGTGCGTGTGTGCGGTTGAAGAGAGAAAAAGTTGGCATAACTTGGCCAACATAACGTTTCACATTCATTGAAATGTGTAGGTTGCGTGCAGTTCCTAGTACTTCCTGGGGCGAAATGCCACGCGGTGTGTCTACATTGTGTCAACTTTTCTACAATTGCGTTACTGTACCGGCACCGGCTTCGAGAGGGATGTGCCACTCGGCAGCGCACTGAACCTCACACGGGAAGGGTGTAATTTAATTCAATAGAATAGCGCGAGGCCGGTGCCCGAGAAATAATGTATCCCGTTGATTATTTTAGGCTCATTCCGGAATGTCAACCCATCATGCAGCGTATTAGCAGTGTTCAAAGTTTTAGAACTTTCCGCACCGGAGCCCCGGGCCGCGCACCGACATTTAATTATCCCATAACGAGGAACTCTCAAACCCACCCGTGGGGGCCACCTGGACTAAAATGTGCCCAAAAAGCCTGGCTGGCCTGCAGTCTACTCTCCTGACGCACTGACGGATTTTACGCGCCTCCCGCGAGCACTCATGAAAGCCGACCCCTAAAGCCGGATACAGGTCGTTGCGTTGCGGGCGCCGCGGGCCCTCGCGGGTTCACCACTCATCGAAAATGGTTTCGTTTAATTGGCTATTAATTAGTCAGCACCCAGGGCAGGGATGGACCCATTCAGGACCGCGCGCAGTAGTAGTTCTTTGGACGCGCGCACGGATCGCGTCGCGGAATGTTTCCTGGCCTTGGATGCACAGCGCCTCGGTCGGTGGGTCCGGAGCGCCGTTTCAACGTAGTGCTGTTTCCCGCAGTTCCTTCACCGGGTGCCAGTACGCACCATGCGCCCATTATCCGTGCTAATGCGTGCCTATTAAACGTCCGTTAATTGACATGCACCGTGCTATTTTGAAAAGCGCACTTTTGTTCGGTTTTAGGAAGGTTGCAGATTATGCAGATTTAATTCGTGGCCGTTTTCGGGTTGCATCATTGTTAGGGCTCTGGCTCGCGGGGTGTTCTTCTGATGGATTACGCTGTTTGGATGGAATGTTTTGGGCAAACCGGAAAGCCTAGCCCAACAGTGCCAGGGAGCCAGGATGAATGGAATTAGACCCACTCGCTCGCCGCATAATCCATTTTACTGTGAGAAAAAATGTAACACCTGCCTCCAGCTTGCCACGGGAACCCATCGAACCGTCAACCTATAGAATTGACGAGGGCGATTAAAAACGATGCCAATAGATGCGCAAAGGGATGTGAAATGGAGCATTAATAGCATGATACACGGAGCACTGAATTCCGCACGAAATCTTAATGAATTTGAACATGAAAGCGGTAGTGTTTTCTAAATTAATTCACTGAAGGCCCGGAACCGGCAGCTGGCCGTTTTGGATATTTTTAATCCCTACATTAAAGACCTCTCCAACAACCAGGTCTACCAGGGCGTAATTGCTGGGAATTTTCGTCGGAACTCCCCGCCAGAGCTCGTCGTATCGTGTAGGATCAACGAAAGGAGATTTACGGCACAAAAATGTAATCAAATTTGCGGCTCGGCTTGTCTTACCACAGGTATTGGGCGTTAGGTTGGAACACTGGCGATTTCCTTCTTTCGAGGTTTAATCATTCAAAGTGCTCCTTCAAATCTTACCCTACTCTTTGCTGTGTTTTTCAACTTCCATGTTGTGGCTTAGTTGTCTTTTTTCTTTAATTTTTATTATTGAATTGATTGTTTCAATAGAGCGCTGACTTTGAGGGTTTAAGTACTGTTGGCCTTTGAAAATAGGAAGGAGATATTTTTAGCATCATCTCCAATCAGGCGCAATCGGTTCTCCCTAAACATATTTTTGCTCTGACCTAATCGTGGCCATTCTACTCGAAGCGCCCTTGAAGGTAGTTTGGAGAGTCGTTTGCGGTTTCGGATCGATCCGAATCGTGCCTCGTAATTGCACGCATGGAGATTCCGTCGATAAGGGCGTCGCTTGTAAAACGCGTCTAGCATTGTATTTTCTGTGGTCTGCGGCCACCCTCGGCCACCGACCAAGAGTTGGAACTCTGCCAGCGACCCTCGGGCCGGACTAGTGAAACACGTTGCCCCTGTGCCGGTGTGCTATTTTTGCACGTCCTCCAAGAACGCAAAAGGCCAGCCACAAATGGTGCTGCCGGTGATCCGATGGATTACACCGCCCGACGGGGATTTAGGTACGGGACAGGTAGCGTTGGTGGTCTTACGCGGTGGTCAAACGCGCAGACCTCGACCGTGGCTTACCTGAAAGAACGGCAACAGTGCGATGAGCAGCCAGAGCACGATGTTGGTGAGGCTGGCGGTGAATATGTTAATCGGGCACGCCGTCATATCGCGAAACAGATGGACAACGCTCGACACGGCGTAGCTGAGATTCAGCACCGTGAGGCTGGCGACCGGAAGCGAAATCCGCGTGTTCAGATGGTGTAGTAGCTTCCGGAACTCGCAGATCTCCTGTCACCGACGGTCAGCGGGGTGGGTTTTGATGTTTTCCGTGGTTCGTAGAAATGGAAACGGAAATGTAGTTAAAAAGGGTGGCAGCAGGAAATAGTACAACACAGTTGAGGTATGCTCTATTACACTAGAATGTTCAAGTAGCATAATTAGAATGAAATAAGTTATTCGTTAGTTAAAAGAATGAATTTAAAGAAATATGCGCTCTCCTTTGGAACTCTTTTTCCACTGTCAAAAAATAGTTGTAAATTGCACCATTGGGGCTTAAGAAGTGGTCCCAATAAGTTTAGTCATAACGATGTCATGTTTCGCGCCGATGCTTCGATTCGATCCTTAAATTCAATGTTCCGACAAGGAACGTTTCCAGTTTTAACTTCATCCTTCCAACTTTAAATCCATACTTTAAAGGATTACCTTTTCTGCAGCGGTCGGCATTAGCTGTACCGGACGGCTGCCTAGCAAAATGTTAGATTCGAGGTATGTGCAGAGGGTCTAGGCATTCTACTAGGCCCTCCGCCCTGCTCCGCCCGTGCTAGCGTCCCAGAATTTCGCGAACGGTGCAAGCTACACAAAATCTGACCATCGATTAAAGGGCCGCAAATGAGAGGTCCTTTCATCTCCTACCAGTACTGCTTGTACCACTTTGTGCGCCGCCATTTTCTATTTGCATATTGGCCAGCAAAATTCCTCGAACGCTGTTACAAGCCTGGGCAATGCCCGGTTATGGTAGCGACTCCCATTCCCACACTCAGACTCGGTCTCGTGATTTATTTATTCGATAGATTATGATAGTGATTATGCGGAAAATATCTCTAATTGAATGGGGAGGGCGAATTAGCGAATGTTCTACGGCAGCATGGGTAGTAGGGTCACATTCACGGGCCGGCCACTGGGCCTGCTAAGCTTTTGTGGTATCGAGTTTTCCATCATCGGGTTTTCCAATCGGGCCACCACCGGGCCCCCAGCGGACCCAACGAGAAGCAGTGCATTCCTTCGCTGGGAAGATAGTAACGAATGCTCTCGTTAATTACTTGCCAACTTCGGGCTAGTTGGCTGGTCTGGCCTGGGAATGACCGTCAACAGCGACGTAATGCGCCACCGTTGGGCCGTACTGGGAAAATTCTCGTGGAAAGTTCGATAAATTTTCCCACACCCAACCCGTCCCAACCCGAGACCCATCCCCATACTTTTGCAAAACAAGCGTTTAATTGAATTCCGGCCAACGGGAATATTTATGCCAATTATCCTGGGAATCGGGCGCAGAGTGTTTCCGGAGGTTTCTCGAACACAAATCATACATCGGATGGCGGATTAGTGGCGCGGCTGGTTCGATTTCGAGCTTTTTCGAGCAGAAGGACGAAAGTTTCTTTGCCAACAATTTGACCGCTTCTGGCAAGAGAGGTGAGAAGTTATTTAATTTTGTCCCAATTGGTATTGATGTTTAACGTGAACTTGGCAAGTAGATCGGTAAATAGTTCAACGATAGCCGCGACGAAGGAAAATAGTTGACAGTAGACTGATCGTAGCAAAGTTTGATGGCAATAATTTGGAATGGACAAGTTTTATTTCTTCAAAAATGAGTTCTTCAAGTTGTCCTTGAGGGCAAATTACGAAATATAATAATTCGTTTGATTCCCGAAAAACTTACATTGTTGTATAAAGTATACAATTCCAGCAAAACGCATTCAATACGCAAAAAACTTTTTCAAAAGATGCTTCTCATAACATATAGAAAGCAGACCATTCCAAACGCAATACCTGCGCATTATTTTTATAAAGTTAGTGAGACAAAAAGCAATGTTAGGCGAAATTACAGTCAATTTTCGCGTATTAATTCGTTCCATTTCAGCGTTCAATCAATGTCCTTTCGGGGCCTAGCAAATTACTCGTCCCACAAAGAACGAAAGCTCGTTACGACACTCGTTCCGATCCGATGGTGGCCTTCATGGAAAACCGCTCATGGTCGCGTTTCGTAACGTTTAATCTGTGTCAATCGTCGTCGCTTTAATGCCCCCGGGGGCATAGAATTTCCACCATTAGGACTGCGAAGAGACAGTACCAAAAACAAAGCAACGAAAAAATCAAAAATAGCCAACCATTGACCATAGCATAATTTATGTGCGGCTGAAGCTTTACTCCGTTCGTCCATTAGCATTCCGATGGTCGATTTCGATCGGAACCGGCACGGCCATCACGGTATGGCCGCAACTGGCCGTGGCCGATTTTACCTTCAGGTTCTGAGCACATTTCGGTTTCGCATCTTCGGCCAGATTCTTGCTAGCTTCTTCAGCCACGAGACCACGAGACGAGGCGATCGGCGAACATTGGCCATCGCCAAATCTCGGTAAGCGAATTCAAAATTAAGACGATAAATTATTCATTCATTTTTTCCGCTTTATTCCTTGCTCTGGTTGATTGCTGACTGTGAACAAATAGTCCCATCGTTATGTGTCAATTTATGTGTTTGCAGTGGCTTTTGGCAGTCGGGAGATTAACCATTTGGCAGCGGATGGCACCGCACGTGATCGGAGGCTGTGATCGACGTTGGCAATTCATCGATAAACAAACATTAAGGGGTGGCCATTTATTTTTCTATTGAAAGCGAATGGCTAGGTATCGGTACCTAACTTGCTACCTAATATTTTAGATTACCTAGTAATTTGTACCTAACATGTATATGGGGAAAATTCTTTTATCTATTCAAACTGCAGCTCACAGCTCAGTTATCTCCCTCGAACTGACACTGGTTCGTTTAGCAGCAGATTCAGGCTGCTGAGTGTACACCAAATAGAAAAACATCCTCGCTGAAAGGTAAAGACAGTGCATCCGTTACACAGAGACACGGTGGCAAACGAACCAATCTCAACCAAATGCCGAGCAGGAATGATGGCGTCTTAACTTTTCATTCCCTAATTGGAATGGATCGATATCCGTTAGCCAATCGTCCGATGCAACACATACGTCTGCTGCTGCCGGAACGATGCAGAAGGATGAGGATTTCCATGAATCACTTCTTTTCGGATGTCCCTAAGCGTAACGTAACCGATGGTGCTGCGGTGAAGATATCGTTCTTGGCTCTATTTGGCCATTTGCTGTCCTGTTTGGGATGAAACTGTTTATCGCTGCACGTCCAAACTTAATAAAGACGGAAGATGAATGCCGTGTGTGCCGTTGTGGAATTTTCGAAAAACAAATTAAGTGTTAGTTCCGCTTATCGTTATGATTTAATTTTTGGGGTAATTTAAACCGAAACGAAATCGAAGAGCTTCACTTACCCTCATCCAGTTGAGCGGTTCAATCGTATGAAGAAGCAGCTTCTCTTTAAGGGCCTTCAAATAGCAGCGCAGCAGATAGCATATCAGGCTGTAGCTTACGATCACCACCATTTGCACGAGATCGTGGAAAAATATCGTAACGGTGAGAAACGTTTTCAGCAGCTCGGCAGTGTGTGTCCACCCGAACCTCAGGGGCCAGCGGAAGGAATTGAACCGCGCGTAACCGGCGGCCCCGTCACCCGAGAGCATCGTCACGTAAACGATGGAGGCGCCCAGCCACCCAAGGCCCAGCGCAAAGTACACCCAAAGTGTTAGCACCGCGCGCCGAGGGTTATTGCTGAGAATAAATACCTGCGAATGAGACGATACGGAATTGTGGAACTGAATCGCATTTCCTCGATCGGAATTATTAAATTATTAACTTTAAAGACTCACTCCTGAGCTGGCAAAAAATGGAGTACGACACTGTTTCGTGTTGTAATTGAAATAAAAAACAACGAAAGAATCGAGAATGGCCCTGCATTGAAATGCGAAACTCATCGCGGTGCTGCGTGCACTGCCTGGGAACGAGGCTTCTCTTTGTTCGCTTCCGGAGTGCACGAGCCTTCCGGGGGGCTCAATTCGGTAAAGCGGAGCCGAATAAAAGGATGTGAAAATAATTTTGTAAAACATTACGCACCTTGTTCGACATAAGCCTCGAAGCTTGACGATGGCACACAACATTTAAAAATGGCCGCTGAAGGCAGGGTTTGTGTTTTTCGTGGCAGTCGGACATCGACGGTGCTTCGTTAATTATAGCCAACGGTGGAGTTCGAGTTGCACAAAGAGATTCCAAACAACCATTTTTTTTTTTTGGTTATCTTTCAATCACCGTATTGCCCTTCTCTGGGCAAACTCTGGCGACAGTTTTCGATCGACCAATATTAAAAATTCCGTTCCATTCCGACCGTTGCTTTATGCTATCAGGCACCGGTAAAAATACAGGTAATTCAACATTTGGCTAGGGAAGGGTTGTTGTTGATATTCGAGGTAAAAAAGATGTAGCCAAGATAGCACGCACGTCGAGAGTGATAACGTGACGATATTAACGACAATCTGCTCGGTAATATTCAGCTGCACCTGAAACCTGTCGAGGGAAGCTAATTATAAATCAACTGATCAGCTCACCTTTTTTGATTAACGTATCAACACCAACATTTTATCGGGAGTATTCCAATTAACAATTATGTTTGCCACTTTAGTCCTTGACGAATAAATGATCACTGGACGGTACTGTACTGTTACCTTGTGCTGCCATTATTAGCGAACACCGTCTTTAATTTAATGGCGGTAAATGGGGATCCATTAAGGATATTAGACACACGCGTTTCCCAGGAAGCAGATTTGATCCGACTTTGGTCGGATTGCCATTTTCTAATTTACTCGACCGATGGTGCACATTGCCATTCGTATGGTACGTACCCGTTCGACGAGACTCTGCAGCTGTTCGTTGTCGGCGAATCGATAAATGAAGACTGCCAACAGATACCCGTTCAGGTGCAGCAGGGCCGGAACCAGATAGATGAAGATGGTTTCACCGGAAGCCACCGTTTCGGTTCGATCTGCCTCTGAACTGGTCGTATTACGCGGTGGTCCTTCCGAGATCCGTGGTGGCCACGACAGCATAGCAATGCTGCTGGTTGTGGTCGACGGAGATGCTGGGTTCAACTCGCCCACCACCGGGAACCCATAGTCACGCCTTGCAGAGAGGTTGAAAACAAAAACTAAACAATTTACAATTGATTGCAAACATGTTAAATTAAAGCAAAAGTGTTTTGTTCATGGCGTTGTTAGGTCTGTGTAGCTTTTGGCAGTTGTCGTCCCTTTTTCATTTCACTAACATAGCTACCATATTTTATTACAAATTCCGGTGGCCGCTAATTTTATTCAATGGCAGCAATCTCTATTATATTTTGAATTGTGTTCGGAATTGGCCAGAAGCTGCACGAGGTACCTGTTATTCGTTTTATAAAGTTTGTTTCATTTCAAAGAAATTTATTTCATTGCCTCTGCCAGTTGGCAGTTTAGAGCCTGCATTTCAGCAGCACCAGCAACTAGCTGTTTCCAGATGGCGCTCGCCAGTGTTGCCTCTGTTGGTCAAATAGAAACGATGGAGATAACGGTGTTGTGATGAATTCGGCCACCGAGAAGGTGATGATGGTTCTATTTTACTCCGGGTTGACGTATTTCATCACATCATGATGAATTTCCCGGCCCAGCAGGACCAGGACCTTCTATTCGCTTGTTGCGAAATGCTCCTCCGTAAAACAAATACGTGGTGAGTGCAGTTCCAACAAACTATGGTTTGATTATGGTTTGGGACGGTGCCAAATTGTTGGTTACTTTTGCAACGTTTCCACCACAAATAAAATGTCTACAAATGGTGGTGGTGGTGGTTTGGTGTAAAGTGAAATTACACACAAGGTAAAAAATGAATCGCATGAACGAAATTGACCGCCATGTGTGTTTGTTTCGTTTCTGTTTTTTTGCAGCAGAATGGCAGAACACACAATTTACCGTGAAAATCGTTCACTCATTTGTGGTTAGTGAAAGGCACAAAAAACGCATTTCGACTGTTGCACTAGCTCTGCATCAATTTATTGACCATTTTGAAGAGGAACGCTTTTGGCGAAGAGGAACTGCACATGTTTGCTTTACTATCACTTTATAAATTCGGTGATAAATTGTTCAAAGTTTTCGTTTAAGATTCTTACAGTTATATTCATTTGCACCAAACACACAAAATGTGCTTTGATTGATTTTGATAAATCTTTCACACACGATATAGATTGCAGTATTCCAGCGGACGACGAACCAATGGAAATTTTACAAAAAAAAATACAACTTGTATCAAATCAGATGCATGGTTTAAACTCTCTTATCGTTCTTTTTTGTGTCGGATTTCAGTTAAATCCCTCGGTTCTCGTAGCAAATGCTGTAGCCAGTATCGTTTGACTCCTTTCTCAGCTTCCATTCTTTTCGCCGTTTTCAAACATTGCGTGCGACATTTTTACTTGTAAAGAAATAGACTGTTAGTTGAAAGGTGTTAAGTCAGAAAGCTTTACTGACTGCGAAATAAAAACACAGCTTAAATATGTCCTCCAGAAATAAGCCTCCAAATCGCTGGAATTATTATTCTAACTGATATGGTGTGCTATTTAAATTAATTCGGCTTTCATAAAAATACATGTTAGTTCTCTGTTCACACCCTTTTCAAACTTATTTAAAAGTAATTTGAATGGAAACCGAACATTATTCATACGCCACGGGTAGACGATGTGAAGCTGTTGTTTGATGTAAAAAGCGAGCCATTTGTACGTTAAGCATACTCATAATTTCCATTTTCAGCTTGTTTCACCATACGTCATACGCCATAAATTGTGACTCTGATCGGAAAGGCTTATTTTAACTGACATTCCAAGTCCACACACAATGGCTGACCCAATTAATGGAACGAGCGAAGCATTTGCGTCGTGTTGCTGCTGAACTTTGTCCAAATTATTTAGAGCCAACCTCGCTCGAAACGATTTGCTCCCGCGTTTAGCGCATTAGCTTCGAGATTTTAAATTTAGTCCGAGAAGCGCCCTCGGGCGTTCACCGTCGCCGGTCCAGCCGGGGCCGGGTCTGTAACGATCTAAATACTTCAGTGAAATGAGTTGCCCGGTCGCTCGCCAACCGCTCTCCGCTCTCTGGGGACGGTTTTTTGGGTTACCGGTGGCCGTGCCGGTCGAGAATGGGGATTTCACAATCCAGCGAGCCGCGAGCTTGGCCGAGTTTTCCACCCGAAAAAGTCCACCCGGTTGGAAGCCCCGGTTTTTGGGTTTTGTTTTCACAGAACAGCAAGGTACACTACAGCTACAGCAGGTGGAGCCTTCCTCAAGGAGCAGCCCAAGAGCCGTGGGCGTCGGTTCCGCTCGAACCCACTTTAAGGGCATTACTTTCGCGATGGAGACGCCCGGTGGCTTGTAGCGCACGAAAGCAGAATAAAATCGCAATAAAACGGCGCGCCCCCTTAACAACCGGCGTTCCGAGGGGTCAAAGATTTTTTGGTTGTCCACGGCCCCGTCGATGATGCAGGGCGTGCGGAAAATGCCAATCAATAGGTTGTTAACGGCCGGTGCTTCAAGACCGAGCCGACTGAGAAGCGATCGCCCAGCAGGAAAGCTCGCTCGCTCCCAGGCGATTTGTCTCAATTTTTGCTGTCCGACCCCCGCCGGGGGCTGCTGAGCGAAGGGACTGGTGGTCCCTTCGCTGTTGAAAGTTTCGACTTTCTGCCTCCAGCGAATTAAGCAGCCGCCAATCGGCACCGTTTGCCAGACGACGAAAACATGGGCCATGGGAAAATCCGACACAGACACTCGGCGGGAAAGCTTCGTGACTCCTTCGGGGCACGCGGCAGGTGGTGTGCAGACAACAATTTGCGCGCGGGACAGATAACAACCGAAACACAAACAAAACGAAAAATCGCAAAGTTTAATGATGTTGCCCGAAATGTGGGTTCGGGCAAGATGAGAATCGCGAATGCAGTAAAGGCAGCCCCAGACTGGAAACCATTTCTTACGCGTCGCCGAGCGCACTGTTGGCGTAATGATTGCTGTGGGTTCGGTTCGATTTTACTTTCCCGGCTGCATCGTGGATGCAGCGAACAGACCGACGATAAGCTTCGCCAAATTCTCCGATCACTCCGAAACCGTTGGCCAAACTGCTTACTCAACCGGAGGAAAGTGATGATTAAAGGTTGGCAAGCGCAAGCGAGTTCCGGTCGCATCATTATTGTTCCTGTTTTTTTCTCCTTCCAAGGATTGCCCACGAGTGCACCGCAAAATGGGCGATGAGCTGCGGAATCGTCGGATCGCACGAAAGCATACGATGTCCCCACCGGGGCCCGGAAACGAATGGCAGGATTAGGGCCACGGTTCGATCGCCCTACGCTCGCGGCTCCGCCGGGGACTGCTTTCCATGTACACGGCGAGTTCCATGTGAATGAAGTGCAGCTTGGCCAGATTCGCTGGATGATGGAATTTTATGCGAAGACCACCCGAAGCCGGCAGCACCACCGTCGCCGCCAGTAATCACGGTCATTAGGGGAAATTGAGTTGGAATGGTTCATTATCTAACCCGACGGGGCCAGAGGGTTTTCCCTGTTTTGTGCCATCATCCCGTGTTTCTTTTTTCGTTCGGTTCGTTTGTTTCAAGCTGGTAACGTCCCGGGGAAGGAACGGGCCCAAGGCCGGAGAAAAATAGGGTTGGTTTATGTGTTTTCTCCCCCGGCCACCCTCGGCCCCCAGCGTGGGTCTGATTTCGTGGGTCTGGCGACAGAAGGGTTGGCTGAAAAATTGCACTTTTCCATGTCGCGTGCGGCGTGTGAGAGAGCGAAGTGCAAACATTAATCACACGAGCCCGGGACGCATGCCGGCGCATGGGGATGTTTTATGTGCTCACCCGGCCGTCCGGGCGAGTTTATGCTTTTGTAATTTCACAACCCGTCCAGACATTCGGCCCCAAAACTGCGGTGGGAAAACCAACGCAAGAGCATCGAAAACGGCGCAGAGCTGCGTCAATGTTGCTCGGTGTGCAACGTGGCATAAGCTGCACCGGAAGCAATCACTAGACTATCGTTTTGAGAACCGCTACTCAAAGCGGGCAATCAAAATTGCTTAGAAAAATGATTAATCTTTTTTGGGAGGTTTCTGCCACTTGGCCCCTCGTTTTGCCATTTCATAGGTAATAAGTCCGAAAGATGGCACATAAATAGATCGAATACACATTATATTTTTAGCTTAGCAGTTGTTTGACTAGAGCTATTGGCGATTTTAATTTCACTATTGCAACTAATACCCTAACGATATCAAGAGTATGGGGTTTTAATGTTTTTCAAATTAAAATTAGTTAAATTTGCATTTACATTAAAACAATTACCGTATTTTTCCGTGTATAACGCGCACCCATATTTTAAGAGAAAAAAAAATGGAAAAAAGTTTTTTTATCATACATGTAAGAAAGGGAAAAACAGTATAGACTGGAATTTTCTTCCTTTTCGTAACTTTATTCCTCTTTCGTAGTTGAGATCACTAACGTTAGACCGCTCTGGTCTACTGCTGTTTTGCGACTGACTAAATTCTGCGCTCCGACCTCCTTTTATACTCGAAGTTGTTCTCGGGGTTGTCCTCCGCTAACTCTCGCTCGAGACAACTCCGAGTCCTGCCTTCCTACATACATATTTCAGATATCCAACAAATACCCAATGATAATGATGTACTAGGGGCGTTCAAAAAGTTCTGACAATTTTGTATGTACGCGGGCTACATATATCCGGGCGGTAGGTTGCTACACATGTCAGTGATTGATGGTGAAAAATTCGGCTATTTTAAGTAATCGGTCAATTTTTGACAACTTTTTTGCTTGGACAAGATTTTTCTCATTGGCGATGCCGTCTTTATCACCTAAATCGTATCGTAGCGTCGTCCTTTCATGGCCTCATTCAGTTTCCGGAATAAGAAGAAGGCACAGAGGGCCAGATCTAGAGAAAATGGTAGCTTTGGCATCATCAGTGTGTTGTTTTGGCCAAAAATTCGAGCAGAAACCACGATTTGTAAGCAAAAGTGCAACAACCAATTTTAGGTTTCCCACAAATCCGGGCGTTTGTGACGGATTGCTTCGGGCAAATTGTGCATAACTATTAGGAAATATTCGTTATTGACTATTCTATCTTTTGGCAACAACTCATTATACACCACGACTCTGTAATCGAAGAAAACTGTTAGCTAAACTGTTTACATTCGACCAAACATGGCTTTTTGACGTCCACATCTCCTAGGCCCTCTGAAAAAAGTTTGAACCATTGATAAGCACTGCTTTTGGTTTTAATAGCATCACCATAAGCTACAGTCAACATTTAAATTTCGTCCGAGCTTTTAATTTCGTTTTTTACACAAAATTTGATACAAATTCTTCTTCATCAATTTTTCGGAATAAACAAAAATCGCCGATGGGCCAAGACACGTGCACAGTAAAACAGCTGTTAAAAATTTATTAATTATTCAAATTGGCCGAAAGTTTCACCATAAGTGAGTGACGTAAATAGCAACCTAACATCGAAAAAAATTTGAAAATTGAACACTTGTAACCCGAGTAAATACAAAATTGTCAGAACTTTTTGAACGCACCTCGTATTATTCTAAATATTCTAAAGTAGACTAAAGATAAAATGCGTATACATTGCAAAAGACATACTAGTAGTTTATATTTCGTAATAATCTTCAAACTCAGATTCACTGCTGTCTGACAAATTGATATTCTCTAATTGCTCTTCAATGTACCCCTCATTGTCACTCTCTGAAGAGTCCTCATAAATTGCGACATCTTCACATCCATCCATAGCGTTGCTGATGCCACATTTTTTGAATGATTTCACAACAACTTCTGTTTTAATTCCCTGCCATGACTTAATGTCGATATTGTATGGATAATTATGTTCCTAACAAATGTTTCATTTCATAATTTATCCAATAAAACCATAAAATATATACCCAAAAGGGCACATTTGTAAGTTTATAGGGGACAAAATTTTTACTCCCCTTGTATAACGCGCACCCAGATTTTAGAGCTAAAAAAATTGGGAAAAAGGTGCGCGTTATACACGAAAAAATACGGTATATAAAAACATGTTGTCTGTTTTACAGGCCGTTTCATACTGATGAATGAAATAGAAAATGTGCACAAACTCATACTGATGAATGAAATAGAAAAAGTGCACAAACTTACTCCGAAAGTCAAACTTACAAAACTGTTGGATGATTGTATGCACCCTTAAAGGAGATCGAATTTTGAGTACTAAAACGAACACTAAAATATCTCTTGCATTGCGATTAAGTCCATCTATTACTTCTTTCTGTCATACCGTCGTCATGGCTCAACTGGCACGGGCTTTCTAATAGAACTGAGCGATCCCGAGTTCGAGACCCGGATCGCTTTTTTCTCACTTTCGTAGACCTTTCCCGCACCTTTTACCCTGGAAACTACGCGCCATGGTCCGAATTTGCACACGAAAGTGTGTACTAAGGTTAACGTACGTATGTGTAAGTGTGTGTTCCAATGTCATGCTGCCCACACCCCCCCCCTCACACACGGTCCAGTGGGTGCGGACGGGGACCGGTTGGTACTATTTTTCATCGGCGTAGCTTTTCGCGGACCGCCATAAATATTTATAATCCCTTTATTATTTTAATAAAGTCCGGATTTCGGAGTCGCACCGTAGTACCTTATTTTGGCACCCTGGCCGCACCGAACCGTACTGGAAACAAATTCTTCCGTCACACATCCCGGGCGGACATTACAAAAGGGTATTTAAATTTTTCCACTACTCCCAAAAAACCCGGCTACCACGTCCAGGGGTCCAGGTATTCTCGCGCAGCCAAGGGCAGCGTGCGCGTCCCTTTTCTACCGGTGTTATAAATGATCGTCAAAAAAGTAATCCGCGTCGCGCTCGGTACGCTCGCAAAAAGGCTAACGGGAAATCCGGGGTTTGGTTGGGCGAATTTAAAAAAATATCATCCACTTAAACCTTCAACTCTTCTTCTGGCTCCTCGCGGGCAGAAGTTATGTTTCTTCGCTTCAGCCCCGAACCAGGTCAACCAAAGCCGATCCCGGGTGATGTGCGTGCGAGCAAATCCTTGAAGGGAAGGTTCAACATACCCAGAGACGCGGTTCGTTGCCTGTTGCCAACAGTGTCCCGTGGGTAGTCCCCTCACGGAGACTGTAATGTATTTTTATGCTCCACTTCCAGCACACCACCACACGTGTCGGAAGCTTTTTTCCGGTTTGTGGTTGGGGTCTCTCTCTCTCTCGTGTGGAGATTTTTCCCATTTTCCCAAACACGTTCCAGACTCGGGGCGCTCTCGGATGTGTGCTGATTTGTTTTTCTATCGACGCTGTGGCCACAGCGAGGCCACCGCCACCGCGTTTGCCAACTTTGCACGTGTCGCTGTGTGTCGGCACACGGACAAAACCGGATCATCCATCGCTGAAAATGTCCTGTGGACGAGGGTTGTGCTTGCCCTTTTTTCACCGTGTCGCAGTGAAGTGTCACTGAAGCGGGCTTGAGCTGGCTGCACGTCCTGCAATGGCCCCGGTTTTTTTTATGTAGCGTTTATGCAATTGTGTCCACTTTTTTTGTGTCTGTATGTCATCGACACCACACCACGGTTAGTCCGGTGGGCAGCATATTTTTCAATACATTACAACCATTAGCGCCTAACAATGGCAGTTTTTTGTCTGAGGGCTAGATTATGCAACATGAAAGCAACCGGAAGGACATCATTCAATTCGGGCAGCATAATGCACCGTAATTGGCCATTGTGCCGGCACGTTACATGATTATTGTGTGGCCATCACTTTCTCTCTCTCGCTCGCACACTCTGTCCTTTTATTACGTTCGCTTTAAAGTTTTTATCAAGGTTTAACCCGACAAGAATACTAAGGGGAAAGGTGGTGCTTACCTGAACCCGAACATAAACTGCAGTATGTAGCCGAGCGTGAGCAGAAGCAAGATCAGAATGGTCTGCAGGTGTCCCAACCAGCGTCCCAGGAGCTCCAGATCCATGGAACTCGGTCGGAGACCGGCCATAGCCAGAATTATTACATACGGGCGCAGAAACTGTAATGTAATGATGAGAAAGAAAATTGAAACAGCAGAGCAGCGCATATCCTGCCGATTTGCAAACGGCATCGTCAGCAAGAAAGGGAACGCTGACATGTAATCTGATCCGCAACAGAGCGACCCCAGGGATGGTCCGTGTGATTAAGGGCATCGAGTTAAAAGATAGCAGCAGGGTACAAGAAGTAATTAAATGCCATCCAGGGACACATCCAGGGTGCAACATTGTTGGGAGGCGTTCATAAACGCTACCTGGCAGAGGGTCACTGTTTCTGAGAAAATACCGCAAGCTCACCACTTCAAAGGCAAAGGCGTACCCGAAGCGGGATCAATTTACCCCTTTTTTTAACCCACAACCCAAAAGGGTACATAAATTAAAAGGTTCTAAATTAAAAGTCTCCCCTTACAAGAGAATCCATTAAAATAGGCGAGTTTGCGTGATTTTTGAATAGCATCACAGTGCAGTGGCTGCATTCCGGATGCCAGCGAAAGGTGCGAGTGCGAGTCATAAAGAAGCGGAAATCCGCGCCACTCGTAAGCCGGTCAGAAAAAGCTCCCAGCTCCCGGCGGAAAGACGGTGAACGAAGGGTGCTTTCCTTGGTTTATACGTCGGGCGAAGATTTATCATCGAAATGGTGGCTCCTTCCCGGTGTCGGATGCGCCAACGATGATGCAAGGAAGTTTGTCGCTCTGCACTGGTGAATGCACGTCTTGCGGCCCTCCCCCCAATGAATGGGAATCCGGTTTTCGCAGGTGCTCAGCTCAGAGGATTTCAGTGCAGCCGTTTGATTTGGCTGCGCTGCCAGCCGCCGGAAGTCCATTCGCAGTTGTAACACCGATGTCGCTACGAGAACAGCCCTGGCCCTCCCCAAAGAAATGACGTATCCTTCGGGGTCGATGGAGGGCTCTGAATCTGTTGAAACTTTGGTGCTCGTGACTGAAAAGTCGTCTGTGGCAGTTTAAGGGTTGCTGAACATTTAGTCGGTTCGGTGAAGGTTGGATTAATTTCTTAGACTAGCGAAAATCGCTTAAGTCATTAGAATGAGGATAGAATAAAACCGGTTGATAAATAGTTTATTACCGGTTGGTTTTCTATTATTACTTTCATTTTGTTTCTCGATCTTCATATAATAACTCTATTTACTATCATTTGCTCATCTCTGCATTTGAATCTTAAACATAATTTGTTTTCTTTGAGATAATGTCAATGAATAATTGCCCGTAAAAATAATGGGTTGTTCATATTTTTGTTTACCAGAAATGCTTTCACAACTTATGTAAGTAATAACATAATCAACTTGTGACTTGGTTTTAAAAATGGAATTTATTTTTACGTAACATTCCTACTCCTTTTTGAATGCGCTGTGAAATAGAATCACACTGGGGATCATCCTGCCAGCAGGCGAGTGGATCCGTAAATCCTTACGTGCGGCCATCACAAATCCTGCCATGGCCGGATGGGCTGGCACACTCATACATTCTTCATCACTTATGGCGCTACATAAATTACAATTTGCCAACGGCGAACGCCGCACACACCGGAAACGATCATTCGCCGGCTGCTCGGGCGTCTCTAACCGGCAAATGGCTTCGCTTTCAAAAACCACGATCAAGCTGACGGTGGCCCGCCAATTCGGTGGTCCGCCTCCGGCACCGCCACCGAAAGCATCGTGCAAAGTTATGCTCCGCTATGCCCGGCGGTGGTGGTAAGGGTGGTTCGCGAAACTTTTGTGACTCGCAACGCGGATGAGTGACGGAAGTTTAAATATAATGTGTCCTGCGAGAAAGTTGCCCTTTGGAGGCACTTGAGGCGAGGGTCTTGCCGCCACCGGAAGGCACTTCGCGGTGTGTGTAACCGTCGCTGTTTCGTATTTTTTTGTTTACTCGCAACTTTGTGTGTGGTTTTTGGTGTTTACGTGCTAGTGAACCCATCACCGGAAGCTCTACCTCTATGATGGATGACTGCAAATGAAGTTGCTGGCGAAGGCGAACGCGGAGCGGATTATCCGGCGGCATTATTATTTGGTCGGCAAAAGCTGGCCAAGCTCCGGGCGTGCCTTTCTGGCGCCCCGGCAACTCCGGCGTAATGGCGCAAAAGTTTACGCTACTTTCGCTATACTATGTCACAGGTGGGTGAGTGCATCGCGGGGTCAAAAAACGAACGCACCGGCGTTTGAAGAGTTAATTTGTCATGGCTTCCGAGTTTTGCGAGACACTCGAGCGCTCCGCTCCGATAAGCCGCCGTCCGCCGCCGAGGAATGATGAATGACGGAATTTGGTAACTAAAGTCAGGCTGGATGGCCCCGCGCGGATCGGCTTACCTTGCGTTTGCAGTAGCGCAGCGTGACGGACGTTGGGGCCACTTCCGTTATTTCGTCTATCTGTGGAAATGTGTACAGGATGTAAGTTTATGGAAAGTTTTTTTCATTGCGGTGTAAGATTTATGTAGCCTAATTATGGTAATTTATGGTTAAAGGTTGCTTTGGAATCACATCCATATAGTTGGAGAAACTTTAATAAAGGAAATCGTGCGCTTGTGACTCTTAACAAACTTGATCTTAAGCATTTTGCTGAAGATTTTTGCTAAAAAGACAGGCCAAATATTTCCTCAAACCAGGTGAACTCCTTCAATTCGGAAAAACCGACAAAGTTGCAGACCAATCAGTTTGATTAGGTGCTTTGAAAAAGTACAACGGCAACACCAACCCGGCATCTTATTTGCGAATGTCATGAAATGGTTTTATCGAGAAAACGCTCAAGAATGTTGCAGTGCAAAGAAAATAATTTGCTGATTTGCTACATCAGTGGGAAATACGTTTAAATAATGCACGGCCAGCACGGCCGCATATAAGTTACCGGTTATTTCGAATAGAACCAAATTAAACAATATATCTCTAAAGTTGCAGTTCTTGGGTGGATCATAGTGCATAGTGTTTCGAATTAGGGCATTACGTGGGGGTTCTGGTCCGGCTCTCATCTCAAACTTCGAGCAAAAGCAAGCAGATCTAATTGGGCAAGGATTGTCGGCGATTCAATTGGGGAAATCAAGATCTAAGCCGACCGTCTACGATATTCAACTGACCGTCGGTTAAGTATAGAAGGGAGCGCCTCGTATCAAATGCAAGCGTACTTAAAGATCAGAAGGACGAGCGAATAAAGCATGGCCCAGTTAGAATCGGGAACAATTGCATTAGCTCTATCTCTGGGTTGGTTTGACTTAGAAAATACAACAAGGTGTCAAATTGAAGGTATTTTATTGTACTTTAAGAGAAAAATTTCAGAAATTTATTATCGGATGAAATCACGAACTTTCTTTAAAATGCGCGCTATAATTTTCTGCACAATCTTCTGGTTCACCTCAGCGGATAATTTGATCCAGTTTCTCGCCATCTCTACAGCATCCCACATCACCTTTCCAGTATTTTTCAACTTCCTATTGATTGTTGCCCAATAATTTTCGATTGGGTGGAGTTTAGGGCAACTTGGTGGGTTGATATCCTTTGTGATGAAATCCACCTTATTATAAAATTATCACAGAACTACATCCCTGCTGTAGTGGCAGCTTTCCAAATCAGGCCAAAACTTTACCGGACCTTTGTGTGACTTAATAAATGATAGAACTCGCTTTTTGTGGCACGCTTCCTTGTATAGAGTTGAGTTCATCGTCGTGTTTGTGATGAAAACCTTGATTTCTGTCCACAGGTGCAAATTCCTTGTAATATAATTAATTTTTGCGCAAATTTATTGGCGAATACAAATTTGATCTTGGAGGGGACATCTCCCCGTGTCGTGGCGAGATAAAATTTTGGTCCAGGAAGCCGTCCAAAATCAAATTTCACGTATGTTTCGTCGTCCATACGCAAGCATCCTTTGTACCTCGTCATAACCTTCTCGTACAACTTTCTAGTGCGTGTTTTAATGACTAGATTTTGTGTAAGTGTCCTTGTTGTATGCTTACATGCAAGCAAAAAACAGTAGCCTCTTCGTAGACAGATCTTCTGGGCAGTACTTTTGCTGGTAACATATTTTTTGCAATATCCCGAACCGAAAGTCCAGGATTTGCCTCGATTGATCTTAAAACCTTCCAGTTCAGCTGCCGATTGTATGTTCCACTACGACGTCTACTCTGAATCTTTCAATCTACGGTATTGGGTTCCCAGAAACGGTAAAGCACAGCATATATAGTTGATTTTGCTAATTTTTGTGTTTTTGAGATTTTTAAAGTAGACTACGTGGTGTTTTCGACGTGATTGTGCAGAATTATTTTTCCTCTTTAGAGTTCAATTAAGCATAACTTTCCATAAACTCCACGTACTAAGATGAAACTTTCAGCACTGAAAGTTGAATGTTTACTGAAGATATGATTATCAACACTTTTGAAATCCGACCACCAGAGGCGCTGCTAGAAATCATGCAATTGTTCCCGATTCTAAGTGGGCCATGCTTTAGTACATAGCTTTTTGACGCACAATATCTAGGAACTCATCAGGCAATCATGTCCTGATAGTGGACATGAAGTTCTAGTCTCCTATCCAATGTTCAAGGCGGTTATCGTTCGATGTTCATGCTTTGAAAAATGCCTTTCTTAGGGCACTCTATTTTAAACGACCTAAAAGAATGTAAATCGTTGCAAAAGGGTGCACCTTGAACTTTGGCTGATGTGTTTTTAATACATTAGTAATTGCTGCGTTTTTGGGATAGGGATTTTTCGCTTCTTATTCCCATAAATAATTCAGCAATTGACACAAAATGGCACCCGTTAGACTGCTAATTGCAGCGAAACTGCAACCGGCTAGGCCGACTGGTTCAGGCGCCAAACTACTCGACCAAACGCACTTCCAGGTCCAGCGCCGACCCAAGACATTTACAGGACATTTATTTTCCATTTGCCACCGCTTGCCGTCCGGCGGCATCGTGTTGAAACACTTGTGCGCCAACGCCATTTGAATAACATTGGCACACGCATAGTTCGGGCTCCCTGTCCAAGTGCTTCTCGTCCCTCCGACCCACCGACCGCCCGAAGCTCGTTACGACGACCGGTTTTACAACCGACAAGTGTCGGAACGGGACGTCGGATGAATCCCCGGGCCCTGCCGGGCGTTTTTGCATATGCGTTCGACTAACAGCAGAAATCAATTTATATTTAAATTTCCAGCCCACCACGGGTGAGGCCGAAAGCCGAGACGGAACTGTGGTTCCTTTCTCTCTCTCGTTCTTTAAATGTTCCGTAACTCGTACTTTCTGCACGTGAACTCGCCCCGAAAGGTGCTGCCTGCAATTTTCTACATCCTCTGCGAAGCCGTAGGTCAAACTGGAAAACAAAAGCGCTTAAGGATTTCGAGAACTTATAATTTATTTAAAAACTTTCCACCACCTTCCACAGTCCGATCGATTTCCGTGCCCGGGCCGGTCCTTTCGACACGTTGTTTGCGACCTCACTCACTCACGGCGTGCAACTTTTTCGGTAGCCTTCTGCCGAAGGAATCGAAATGCGGTTCGGCCGGTCTACCCCCGCCGGGGACACTTTGTGGCATTTGCACCCGAGAAATGGAGAAAATATTCCCAGCCGTAGGGCTGCGGGTGCTTGTAAACTCCTTAAGGATTTCCGAGCAGCGAAAGCTCGGTCCCCGTGCCTGGTGAGATGGCGTCGCCCTGCCATTCCGTTTTCGCCGCTGCCAATAAATTTAGCTGATGCATATTCAAATTCAATTTGCGCTGCACCGCACCCGTACCCGTGGGGTCCGGGTCTCCGAGGGCGATGTGGTCGGAAAATGCATTCTTTTCGAATAAACTTCAAATCAAGCGGACAGCAAATGGACGTCGCGCGTCTTTTGTGGCCGCGCGAATCCCGGCACCGGGCGTCACTTTGCTACGTGACATCTCGCTGTGCCAACACTAATCCGTGTAAAGAGGATTTAAAATGAGCATAAAAACATGAACCTCTTTCTTTGGTGCTAAACTGTGCCTGAGCGAGATTGACATTATCTCAACAATGGCAATGGTTACGGTTACGTTACGTAAGGTTCACCGGTTGATTTTACCACAAGCTTGTTAAAATGGTGACATTTGAGGGTTACATTTGTGAACGTAGGATAACAATTTAAAATTAGCAACCAATAAAATAAATTTTAAGAAAAGATAGAGTATCAAAAGAAATAGACATTTGCGTAGTTTTTTGTTTAATTTAAACAATGCCGATACTTTACGAACTTTTAACGATGGCGATTGCAGAAACGATTTACTGCAGTTCTATCGAGTTTGCCATTGGCCAAACATTGACCGTGATTATTGGAAGTTTTGTTACCAATCGGGATAAGATTGTTTGCAGTCTATCAAAGAACAGTAAATGCTGTAACAGTAAAATATACAATAGGAAAATGCTCAAATGTAAAAAGGCTCAAGAGGTTGAGGTTTGGCACAGTGTCCACCATGAAAACGTGAAATGGTACGAACATTTTTTGAAGTTGCAAATACCAAATTCCGACGTTCAACTGCCTCGAGGTAGTATTGTTTAGTAGAAGAGCTGTTTGTAGTGTAGCTCAGAGACTGCATAGCTTGACTACAGCTTGTTTTAAATTTTGTAGTGCCTTTAGAAAAGCAATAACTAGTCTCAATATAGTTGGCAAAACATCTTAAATAAAACCAATGATTAATTAAATTATCAAATTAACCATCACAAATATGAATAAGTAAGAACGGTCAAGAGAAACGTGATGAACGATTTTTTCCTGTCCCTTCGGTAAATACTTAGGATGGCTTCAGAATTAATCACATTATCATATGCCCTTTTTGAAGGGCATTTCATTTGTGAAGTAATCCAAACGGAAAGATCCTAACCCGTTCCGGCTGCAAGGACGACGAGTGAATATACCAACAAATAATAGGTTCAATCACTGTCTAGATTTTCAATTTGCTCTAATTGCAATCAATATTCGTTCGCCGATGTGACGGTCATCTGGCCAACAGCAGTCCCCTCGGTCCGTTCCATTGCAGCTGCAACGGCGACAAACGCCTCGACGCCTCGGTTTGGTCAGTTTTCGACGTTTATTTCATGTTCACGCCACTGCACGCCGAAATATTATGCCTCAGAAAAGCGGGCCCACTGCCCCGATCCCGGGGCTGTGTTCCGTCCGTATCGACGGGCGCGGTTGACGAAAATCCCATAAATCAATGCCAGAAGTCGGTTTCGCGGCCCGCTGATGCCACGCAAATGGCAAATAGAATGATCGATGAGCCTGGACTGGATTTGGGCTGCAATGGGATTTGGTGTGCATTCCCCGATGGCTGTCTCTGTCGCTGTTTTGTTTCTGTGTCCCGCTCCGCTATGCTATGCTCGCTGTGATTGCCATCCAGAATGCGCGGCACCATGCCATTTTTTCCGTTACTTTATGGTAACGGAACACGTAGGGTGGGAAAAAGCACAGAACCTCGAACCAGTTACTGACGATGATGATGATGATCTATGGTGCAGAGAGATCGAAAATAGGCGCATAATGAAATTGCACTCTGATGGATTGCCCCGGGCGTGGCAGCCCAGCGGAGCTGTGAGGTACGATGCAAAAGTGCACCCGTTGGCCACGGAAAACGAGAACAACGAGACAGGTGGGAAATTCGTTACGTGCGGCCCACCCGAGGGCACCCGTGTGAGATGTTTTGATTTGTAATGCGATACTTTCGTTATAAATTTGCATTTCAGCTCCTGTCACAGGGTTTGATGTGGTTGCGGCCAAATAGAAAAATGGGTGGATGTGATTTTTGTTTTTTTCACACCAATGGCGATGCTGAAATCGGAAGCCATTTACTGGAAAACGTTAAAGTAATTAACATGTGCTGATAACACTAATTATCGCACATCACATGCTTTTCAATAATAGAAAATGGTGAAAATGGAATGAACATTAAGAAACTAAACATAGAAAACGAATAAAGAAACATTTAATGATAGCTAATGTTTTACCATTAAGAAAGATTAATCTAATGAAGTTAACTTTCCAATACATTCCATGACATTCCAATACATGCAACGTTTAAAAGTTATAATGGATCAAAAAATACTACAGTCTATTAATAATGAATTTGTGATGGTAAAAAAATTAGGAGATTTTTTTTTGACTCAAACTGAAACAACAACGCAGTTCCAGTGAATTGTGGTTGCGGAATGAAATTTCTGCTCCCATAAAGCTTGAAAATGCTTCAACAGACCTTCGTTGTGCAAGATCTATCGAAAAAAGGAGTTTGTGAAATGTTCAAAGACCAAAGAAAACAAACAAAAACCATTTTGAAGGGGATGAAATGAATTTAGAAAATAAGGAGGGTTTGAAGATAAAAGCAAATTCCCGTTAGTTTTTGGTCACAGTAGTAAATCCATTCGAAACCGTTTTTTAATGTAGTTTCCTTGAACTAGATGCTTTACATTGTACATTCCTCAATATAATGTATGTCAGTTGATTTGACTGAACATAAGTGAAACTGTTGCTATTGACGCATTTGTTTTCCATCCTTCAAACTCTCTTTTGTATATCTTTTTCCTTGTGCCACTGAACGGATACACTGTACAAACCAAAACGTGGTGTTCCGTTTCAATCTGCGTGATGCATTCCCGAAATTTCGGAGCAACTTTCGCCCGGCGAGCCCAGGTGCCACTTTCGTCCGTACTTTGGCAAACTAAAGCAATTTTTCCCGTCGTACTTGATCTACTACGGGGCAGCACAGCGCCACGGGAGCCCCCTCGAACTCGGGAACTGCTGGGCTTTGGGGTTTCTTTTTCCTTGCCTCGGCATTATGATCTACTTAAGTGCGCTCAGCAAACAAGCGAGCGACTAACGAGCGTAGCGAACGGACAAAAGTTTATCATCGTCATCATCATCATCGTCATCGTCATGGTGCTGCTTATGTTGCGCCGTCGAGCGGACTGCGAACTGCTGTTGTCTTTGAACTTTGCTGTGTGTACATTAAATATGTTAAGATCTTCAGCGAAGTCTTCGGGCGGCCCCAAACCGGAGCGGAAGATCAGATGAATCCGAAGCCGTCCGTAGTTTTCGCCGTAAGCCCAGGCGAAAGTGCAACCGAGATTGCATTATGTTGATTTCTTAGAAACAAGTCCCAAAACTCCCGGCTGCAGTTTTGGTGCCTAATGCCTTTTCGTATCACGGCACAGTGAGGCCGTTCGGCACGCTTCATTTGCTAATCTGCTCGGATTCGGTGATGGTGCTTTGTATGCTTGATGCAACGAAATAAGCGACAAGCGCTAAATGTTTATATTTGAGCGTTCTTGTGTTTCCCTTTGGGCCAAGGCCACTGAAACGATACGGACCGTCCGACCAGAAACAAGATGCAACATCGCACTGAATCGATCGAACTCCTCTTTTGATCCGAAAACCGAAAGAAAGGATACTTTCCTTGGGACGTAGTCAAGATGTGGTACTCCAGAAAGGAGGCCCATTTCTTTCGGAACCCAACTTCTTCACATAATAAACCCTAACAAGAAACGCAGACAGGGCTTGGGGCCCCGAAAACGGAGCCTGAGTAACTTGTCGAGTGTTGTTGTTTCTGATTCCGCCGTTCCTCGATCCCGAGTGGTTGTGTCGGTTGATTAGATGGGATCCTTTGCGGGGAAGGCTTCTAATCCTCTCAGCAAAAGAAAGACCCGGACACGGTGGTTGACACGTAAACGGAAATAGACTGCCAAGTTTGGGCAAACGGGAAGTTTGCTGCTCAAACAATCGACAGGGGTTCGGGGAGCGACATCGAAGCAGAGCGCAGATAAGCAGGACTTACACTCCCCATCAGGCTGCCGTGCCGTGCACGCAGAGCTCACCTTTGAGGTGACGCAAATCGATTGTGCCGGTGCCGGTCTTATCGCTGGTTACACAGTGCAGCAGTAAAAGCAGCGTTTTAAAGCTCGGTAGCAGGTAAATGCAGGACCTTCTGTCCCAGGAGTAGTAACGAAATGGAGTAGTTTTTGATTTGGCCCTTCGTTCCAACATATTTGGAACGTCTGCAGTGGCTGAAGAAGTGCTTACTCAGCGTAGCTTCGCTTTGATGTCGGGGACTCCCCAAATTCTGCTTCCGGACAATGGACTGGCGGATGATGAATCAAACTAAATCTGGAGAGTCTATAACGGAGCAGTACTCACAATCACGTTCTCCTCGATGCACTCCATATCGCTGCTGTGCGAGGCGTCCGCGAGTTGCGTCAGGGCGTTGGAGCACGTGGACAGCGAGGACGATGATATTGTGGCCTCCACCGAGGACTGATCCATTTTTGATGAGTTCTTGAAAAACAGCAAACTGCGGATCTCTCTGCCACCCTGGTGATGCTGATGATGCTGCCGCCGATGGCGATGAGCTGAATTCGATTATGGTTCGGGTTGACTGCTGTCTGCATATCCTCACTGCGTCACTGCGTTCCTTGCACTTGCACCTTTCTCATGAACTTAAGGGGTAGGTTAAATGTTTTCCTATAGTGTTTGCGGTTTGACTAGATTGTGTAACATTGATGACGTGGTGATGGCTTGGCTAAAACACTAGCCTTTTTTGGTCCACCGGCCTTGCAGTGCATAAAATGAAAACGGAGCTCTTCATTCGCGAATTTTTCAAGATTCTTCACACATCAAATCAACAAATCATGCAGTTCAGCGTTCAGCACTATTCCTTAACGGTACATTATACAATAGACGTTGGTTGATTGTTAACGTTGCCGTAGAGTCTCTACTTTCCATTATCCCTTTCCGATAGCCCGTAGGAAATGGTAGAAATCAGTTCTGGCAGTTCGATTGGTGGACGTGAAAGAATAACATTCTCGCCATTTCAATTGCATTACTTCGCTGGAACGGCAGAAGTGAAAGCATTTCCGTTCCATTCGAATGGCACTCGTTGCACTGAGTAGCTGGAGCTGGAGCAGCGAACGGCGGCTGTCTGCACTTTCTTATCGATGCACTTCGCTTCGCATGAGCGCACCGCCGACCGTCAACGGAGGCACGTCCATAATCTACCGAAAACAACATCGGCGAATAAAATCAAACAATTGAACACTTACACAACGCACACAGACAGACGCACGTCCGCGCGTGTGTGCATTCTGTCGAACCCGTCACTCAACGGGTCCATTTCTTTCTGCTGAGTTCTGCGTCGGGTGTGCGATGTTTGGTCGGTGTTTGG
>NC_071285.1:28711967-28836794 GCF_943735745.2 Anopheles bellator | reverse complement strand
GCCACACACGACAAATAGTTGCGGCTTTCCAAGATGCACCGAGCGCTGCACCGAGGTCCGGAATGCGCATTGAGCGCGGGAACGTTGCGCAAATACCACCGGCGGTTCCCACGTGGCAACGGAGGCTGATGATTTATTCCAATGATTTCATTGTAATGGCCGGCACTCGAGGGTGGACCGTGGAAAGGACATTTCTGGTGGCCAGCGATTGCATAACTCGTGCCCCGTGCTCGACCGATTCAAGTGGATCATTTTAATCACTCCAGCCGTTTACGAGTGGCCAATAGATTATCGTTTATTGCAAGACGTGTTGCTGAGGAATGCGTTGAATCCTGCATTCGCCCTTTGGCCGGTGCCTCAAGCACCGTAGTACTCAAGACTTTCGGTTGCGGTTGTAATGTAACGAACGAAAACCGTATGCTGCAGATGCCGTGATAATAACATTGTTGGATGCTGCTTGCCAAAACGCAAACAAAAATATCATTGACGACGAAGTAATAAAGTTATTAATTTAACTAGCGGAGCAGGAGCGACTGGTAGGTAACATCAGTGGCTTGCATGCAATATTGCATGCAGCATCACATGCAACATTTGCTTTCCAACACTTGTACACAATTTTGCATCCAATATTGATTGCCAAGCTTGTGTGGAGAAATTTCGTTATAATATTGCATACTACAATCAAACATTATTTTTGGCAACATTTCAGTATTAATAATATTTCAGTACATTTGCGTTCAATGTTGCGTACAACATTGTATGCAAGTTACTGGTGCTATCTACCAGTCACTCCTGTTCGCTTGGTGTTTATTCAGCTTCAGAAAACCGAATGTTTTCGGGTCGTTTGTTCCGGGACAGCGTTTGACGAATGTCAAATGAGTTTTGACGAAGTTTTGACGAATTGTTGCAACGGATTTTTCCGATTAAATAAATTACCGTCGAAAATAGCCGGTCACTGAAGACACTGCAATGGCTAAAAAGTGGCGCTGTATGCGAAAACCTCTTGGTTAAGTCGAGAAGAAAAGCGCTAGTAGCGTTTTCCCAAATGTTTTCCCTGACGCTTCCTATGGAAATTGATTTTCTTTCGTGCATTGCTACGGGTTTTACCTTACTTTCCTGCCCCATTTCTTTCGATGGGCAATTTCTTTCCAATTCCAGTGTTTGTAAAAAATACAGGCCGAGGTAGTAGTTGTGAGCGAAAGACGATATTTTGAAAATTTACCACAACCACTTATGACCCCCCACACAACATTGTTAGCCGTCCAAACGTTCCAAGCATAGCATATTTTCATTCGTTGTTTTCGTCTGACCTCCGGATTGACCAGCGTTTGTTCAGCGAATGATTTGCCAAATAAATACGGTATTAGTAAACAGCAAATGACCAACAAAACTATAATCCAATTCCGTTTTGTTGAACTAACTCGGCCACCAAACAGGCAAAGGCAACCCGCCCCATGTCGAACCCGTCCAGTGTTGTCGTAGTCCCGCCCAATATTGATTGCCCATAATCCTGCTAACCTGCGATCCGACTCCCACTACCAGACCCAACGGAAACAACCAATCCGATCCGATCCGGTCCGGTCCCGAGCTGTTTAATGTTTAATCAATAGCTAATTAATTATTCAACCAAAGAATATAAATCTCATTTTAATACTTAATCAGCCGTTGAAGTATCCGTCACCCGTTAAGTCCGGCCGGTGCCGGGGCGCCCAGCGGCCGCTGTCAGCGATAATGGCGCCGATGATGGGCGCGTCGCACACGGGTCGCACCTCTGGGCCATCTGGCCAGTAATTATTATCCCTAGGAAGCAGATGCCACCGGGCTGCAAGGCCGGTCCTTTTGGGCGAACGTAACTAGTGGATTGGAAACTTCTTCTCATCATCACCGTTCGCATTTCACAGATTAGACCATTATTGGAGCGTTGGAACCGAACGTAAAGTTGCCTCTTCGGAAGAAAGTGTTCTGTGAATTTTTAAGGTGCTATAAAATCGGTTCCCTCCACCATCGTCAGAGTTATCGTCGAGCACCGAACCGGGATGGCTGGTGAGCGAACGGCATCGGAACACTGTTTGATTAGGATGATTAATTACGCACCGCGAGACCTCGGCATGCACCTGCACCGCGCCCGAAGTCTGGGTGGCGCGTGGTGATTAATTATAAAAGTTATATTACCCGGTTCATTTGATGATGTAGAAGATACCGGGAAGGCCGCCTCCGGTTATGGCGTACCCTTCCGGCTTCGCAGGGCATCGGTTAAGGTGTTTCTCGGTTTCTCCACCGGCGGCCATTCGCGAGTCCCTGCGGGTCCACGCTCGGTGTGTTTTATTTCTCTTTAAATTCCGCTGTCCGCTGTGTTGGTAGAACCATTCAGCGAACGGAGCGGACCGTTGATGGGCAAAGATAATGATAATGAAGGCAAAGGAACGGCAAAAATATCGGCTTCCTTCGAGGACGCGCGCTTTCTCGAGGAGCATTATTGCGCGTTTTATGAGCGAACGCCGCATCCCCCGTGGGCCCCGAGGGTTTACGATGGGCCGATGGTTCATCGGGTACTTGGCGCTCCGAAATGGCACTTTAACCCGCGAAGTGCAATGCTTCGTGTGTTTTACGAGGGTAAAAGTGACTGTCTAGCGATAAATTACGTGCAGTTACTAATTTCTCGGTTTTTGGGGGAGTTAATTCTGTGCCATCTTTCGAGGGAAAAATTTACCCATTTAGCAAAAGCAAGTTCGGCAGCTAACAGCGGTGGTCTTCACTTCATCAGAAATGATCTATGGTCAGTTTCAGGGTTAAAGTCTCTGGACGAATCACAAGGGATCACGCGAAGCAAGAGCTGGGATTTCATTGTTCTTATTGTCTGCTCTCTGGCCCATTTCGAACTTAGATCGCATCAGATTTTTAAATAAATTGATGGCACATTATGGACTCCTTTCGACCGGTTAAACGGTCAACAAAGAATACTTTTTGAGCGTTATGCGTCGTTTGTGCAGTGATGTGCGTCAAAACTGACCGTATTAGTTGGAGAAACAATTCTTGGTTTTTGCATCACGTGGAAGTTTTTAATCACCGTTGTCAGAACTTTTCGTTGCAAACTCGGCCGATATCGTTCCATTAGCTCCATAGGGTTACCTATATCAATCATTTAAGTTAGGATCACTGCTTGCTATTTGCTAAATTCAAGAGACCGCTCCATAGAAGAGATAGAAACCGAAACGAAGAAGGAATTGCAGCCTATACGGGATGAAGATTTTGCGGCATGTTTTATAAATTGGTTTAAACCATTTTGGCCAAACCAACCATAAATACCAAACAAACCATAAAAACCAACCAACCAAATGTGATTTTTGCACCAAACTGCATCTGCACTGTGAGGTAATTTAGAAGAATTTAACAAAAATTGATTCAGTCACATAAATATTTCCTGTGTTTTTTGCTCACAGCAACAGTTTTGAATGAGCCAAAGTTTTTGTAGTAGAAATGTAGCTTGGACAAGATGTACTATTTTGCCATACTTATTTCACATACCAAAGATCAAAGAGGACCTTTAAAATCTTGTATTGGAAGTAGAGTGGTGAGAATTTTTTTTATTATTACAATGACTTTCGGTTGGTGGGATATCAAAAATGAACTGTACTTGGTGAATGATTAAATCGGCATAATCACGTATGACAAAGTTAGTTTCATTAACTGATGAAGCTGAACATTTTCGCCGGTTATCTTAACTAAGTAACAGAAAAGAAACAAGATCTTGGTAGTTTAAACCAATATTTAAACTTGCCTTGGTTATGCTGAAAATCCAAACTTGACTCATCGTAAGCTTCAGTACTCCTTACAAGTCGTTAACATTTGCCAAGTAAATGTCCTTTCCATCTTTTCTATCTTAATTGATTCCGGAACCAGAGCGAGCGGCTTTTCTTCAATAAGTCCTTATGGATGTGAGGAGCTCAGTTAAATAAATTATGTTTTGGAAAAACAATTACTAACACCCGAGCCGAAACTCCTCTCGCATTTGTCCGGCAACGCTTTTTCTGCTGCCCTCGTTAACATTATTGACCCGAGGTCGGCTCCAACACATCACAGCTGGGAGATAAAATTCATTGTGCCAACAACAACGGTAGCAACAAAAAACCACTCTACGTCACTGGCACGCCAAACCGTTCACACCTTCTGGCGGACGGGGCGGCATACGAGGGAAGATTTATGGCTTCTAGCTAATGGGCTCGGCCAGGCTTGATAATGTGCGAACCAAGAAAGGCTTTACTATGTCCGATGCCCTGGTGTCCGAAACTGACAGCAGCATCCGAACAACGCTCCGATCGCTGCGGCTAATTAAACGTAAAAACACGACACGGCCATTTTTGGCCATGCTTTCTCACGAAAGTGGTTACGAAATGAGGGTTGCTGTAGTTTGCAGGCTCGTTGTGGAAGTATATTAGAACTGAGCGTAACCAAAATGTAGTACAAACATTTTTAAATAAAAAAAAAGAATGAGTAATAAAAGATGAGTGATGATCATTAATGATACATTTCGATTTTGGATTCAATTATTGGCAGAAGCGATAAAATTCGATACCCGGCCAAATCAAAAGCAACTAAAATGGAGTACTTTTTCAAGTACCAAACAATAGTAAAGCCATTTAGGGGGAAATCATAAAATAACGTCATTCGTTTGGCTATTAATCATTTACTCTAGTGAATGGGTGATCAATTTTTGCTTCGCCATTCGATACTCAATGACAAAGTTTGGATGCAAAAAGGCAAACGAATCAAACAAATAAATAAACAGGCAGACCGATCGACCTGTTTTGGCATTTTATTTGCCTAGCAGCATATTTGATGGTTCAATGCTAAAGAAAAACAAATCTCAAACCAAACAACAACCAACAAAAAGCCGTTAGAGGTTTATTACCGAAAACTGTTCGGCCCAATGTTATAATCGATTGCAAAATTAATCCAACGATGAAATTGTGCAGAGTCGTGCGAGAATGAAATGTGCCGATCGATCGGCACAAACTGCATTTCGTTTTTCGGACAAGCGTAAATAGAAAAGTTCACGCTTCGTTCGACGGTCAAAAACACATTCGTTGCAATGCGAGGGCGAAAATTGGCCGAGTGCTTCGAATTTTCATGTCCACCGGACGCCACCGGGCCCGGAGCGGCCGAGCGAATCGATCAGCGGGCAAAGTTAAAAAATCATTCAACAGTCGCGCGGGCACAGTGATTGGAAATACATTTCGCCCGACATGGCTTTTTCCCGTAAAATCACATTCGAGTCAAAATTGTGGCTCGCGATGGCGGAAATCTATGAGCTTCCGTTCCGATGCGCGAAATGACAAAAAAAGCGGTGCTCCGAAATGTGTTAACTCGCGCATTCTTCACGTTGCACAGTGGCGCAGCACATTTATGAGTGTTGTACTTTGGGGCGAATAAAAACATTAATTAAACAACGGGAACGGGAACGTTCCCATCATTGTTCGTTCCGAAGCACAATGAGCCCACCGTTTACTCTCTCGGCGTCGCGTGGCGAAAAACTTAATTTATCGTTCCCACGGAAGAAGTCCTTCGCAAGTCCTTGCGCTCGGCAAAATGCAGTGTTTCGTCCGGGTAGCCGAGGCCGAGCCAACAAAAAGGCTCCCTTCGGTGTGTCGCTCATTACTGCTCTGCTCTGCGTCGGGTCGAGTTGTTTGCTGCAGTTCGAGCAAACACCACGAAAAATGCTAATTAAATGTAGCCCTGGCCTCCGCTGGCTCCCGTTCGATCGGTCCGGGTTAGAAGACCCGGCGGCAAAAAAAAACCCGACCGGAAAGCGTCACCAAGTGTCGTGGGCGGGCCACCGGCCAATTCCCGGCCTGCGGCCCGGCCGACACGCCGCTCGAAAGTTTATGGTTTGCGTGTAGTCCGTAGCTCTGGTTTGTGTGTTTGAGCAGAACTTCAGACCCCTCGGGAGGGTTCGAAGGTTCGCAGGCACTGCAGCCACCCGGTCCGGTGCATGCCGACAGGCCGTAACGCCCGTTTTGCGTATGCGCTTCCTTTTCGAGAGCGCAAAAAACGCACCCCAGAACTGGTTCCGCGAAAGTTTAGTTTGAAGCGCTGCGGTTTTTGTTATGCTTCCACTTCAGAACTGGCGGAACTTGGGTCAGTTCGGGGTCATCATGTAGCAACGCAAGAGGGGGGAGGTTGTCCCCGCTTGCCCTACACTAAAAACACGGATGTAGGAATATTTTTGATTTGGAAACTCTAGTTTTAGCCCCAGCATAAGCGCTGATCGGAATGGTGCGGCTTCACTGAGTGAGCTCACGGAGTCGCTGATTATCTTGCGGCAGGGTTAAATAATTTGTTTCGCTTTTCGGCCAGCAAAACCGAGATACTGTTAGAATATGTATGGTCAAGTGTTGTGCATCGTTCGAGTGTTTGTTAGTTTTTGTATTAGGTGTGTGAATTAATTCTTGCGGTATTTGTTCGACATTTGTAACCTAACTACTACAACAAACACGTATGACTACCTTAATGAAAGTGTTGTCCGTCATTAGCTACTACTTTCTCCCATCTTTTAGGTAGTTCCTCGATTCCGTGTCGATAGAATTTCTTATCTTTAGAAGCGATCTACTCCGAGACCTATTTTTCGATACTTTCATAAGAAGTGAACCGCTGTGCTGCCAAATCGTTACTTATGTAACGGAACAAATACTAGTTCGAAAGAGCAACATTTAGTGAATACAGCAGTTTCTATCCGACATTTTCGAGGTAGGTTTTGACCAGTTTTTCGATCTGGGGTCGAGTGTTGTCATTTTGAAAAATCAGCTTATCACGGCTTTTATCCCATCCCATGGCCAAAGCGTTATTTGAAATGCATTAATTATTGTTGATGGAATTGTCCTTCAATAATTTCATTAGGTTCTGAAAGCTCACACTACACCATACCTTTCATATCCCACCATATGCACATCATAACCATTGCGCAGTGAATATTTCGCTTTGGTTGCGATGGACCTGGTTCACCAGGCTGTATCCAGGTCTTTTTGCCTTTAGGATTCTTGTCATAACTCCCCTTCTCATCACCAGTGATGATTCGGTACAAGAACCCCTTTCTTTTCAGTCGCGCAACCAGAAATTCCCAAACGGTTTTCCTTCTTTCGATGTCTCTTTTTTTCAATTCATGTGGAACCCATAAAACATTTTTTCCCCATAAACCCATAAACCCACGGCATTCATGCGATGGGAAACTGTCGTGTGGTCAACTCCTAACATTTCTGCATTTCTTCTTTTTGCATCTGACATGCATTCCGATCGAGCAATGCCACCAATTCTTCATCCTTAACCTTTTTTTACTGTTCAGGTTGCTTTTGTTTGAAAGACAAAATCACCCCCTTTTAACGGTGCAAACCACATCTAACACGTTTTCGCAGCTAGAACATATTCACCATAAACATCCATAAAAATATGATGACTTTCGGTAACACTTTTCGTCATATTAAAATAATCCCCGCAAAAACGCTTTATCAGGAATAAAACTTGACATGTTCAAATGCTTAAAAAAAGTGTTGTTATACTTTAACAAAAAAAACTTATACTACGTAAGATGCATAATGACAGTAGCCATCAAACACATATTTCATAAAAAAATTCTGTTACATTTAGTGAGTAACGCCATCCATTGTAAAACCGCAAGGATTAATTCACACACCTAATATTTCTTTTTTGATTGTTTTTTATCCGAAAAATCAAAAGATCAATTATGAGCCTAAAAGTAACAACTCGATGTGTTTGGTTAAACGTTACAAAGAAGACTGATTTTATTAATTCTAATTTCTCTATCGTATCCTACGTTCTTCCGTTGCGGTCACTTTCTTATTTTAAATAAATCCATTTTATTCAGCGATCTTATCTGGTCACCCTGACAGATGCTGGCTCTCAGATAACATCGTTCATCGCACCAATCAGCGATCAGCGATCTGGCCACTAATCTCCACTGGGGAGCAAAGAGGACAGCCAGATCTCTTTCTAATCAGGGGAACTTGGGCTACCTCCGCGGTACAACCTGGTACCCTGTTGAAAATATCGCTGGAACCGTTCCACTTTCGAGTGGATTTTAAAGCGAACGCATCTTGTCCACGCAGCTTTCTATCCGAAAATGGCCGAAAGTATCCAAAAAATCAATTGATTGAATAAAAACACCTTCTTATTTGAAATAAATCCACTTTATTCGTCGATCTCATCTGGTTACGCTGGCAGATCAGCTCTCAGAGCAGGTCGCTTATCGCACCAATCAGCGATCAGTATCTGACCACTAATCTCGACGGGGGAGCAAAGGGCACAGCCAGATCTCTTTCTAATCAGCGGAACTTGGGCTACCTCCGTGGTAGAACCTGGTCCCCTATTGAAAATGTCGCTGGAACCGTTCCACTTTCGAAAGGATTTTAAAGCTGCCGATCCGAAAATGGCCGAAAGTATCCGAAAAATCAATTGATTAAATAAAAACACCTTCTTATTTGAAATAAATCCACTTTATTCGTCAATCTCATCTGGCTACACTGGCAGATCAGCTCTCAGAGCAGGTCGCTTATCGCACCAATCAGCGATCAGTATCTGATCACTAATCTCCACTGGGAAGCAAAGAGGACAGCCAGATCTCTTTCTAATCAGGGGAATTTGGGCTACCTCCGCGGTACAACCTGGTACCCTGTTGAAAATATCGCTGGAACCGGTCCACTTTCGAGAGGATTTTAACTCGAACGCACCTTGTCCACGCAGTTGTCGATCCGAAAATGTCGTAAATTATGCGAAAAATCAATTATCCTCTGAAACGCCGGATCATCAAGAAATAAGATTGGAGTCCCAAGGAGCACGCACCGAAGCAGGTCGAGCCTGCATGTCAAACAGTGAGCACCTTTTCAAAAGTATTTCAAGCGTGACGACGCACGCCGGGAACAGGTATTGGCATCCTTAATTTGTCCAATTAATTGCCATAGTTAATGGAACATTATTCGAACGCAGCAGTCCCGATGCCTGTCGAAGTCACCTCGGCTTTCAGAGCTTCGTGGCTTACCGACACCATCCTGTTAGCCTGTCCTTTCTCAACTAACCACACACACAAACACCCGATGCCCGGTGGCTTAGCCGTTAGAATAACGGCCACCAGAATGGCCACCCATTTGCTGCACATTTTATGCAACGAATCTCGGATTTATACCGCCGGCGGCTTAAGCCCCCGAGCGTTGGTCAACCAACACACCCGTTGCTGCTTTGGGCCGTTTGAAGTTTGCCAGTACTTTGATCTCGGCCGTTGTTTGGATTCAGCCGAGCGAGGCTTAAATTCTTAATCCCAGCGACTGGCCAGCGATCGGTTGCCGGCGACGGATTTCTAATCGAAAGCTCCTTCGGTGGAAAAAATGGAGCGATGTGGTGTTTGCATAAAACATTGGAGGTTCCGTAGCTCAGGGACTTTAATCGCATCGACCGAATGTTAAATACCGTTACCGTACTGTGGCGTTCGCTTCCCGTTCCTAGACTTTGTGGCTGAAATGCTGCTGCCCCCCAAACTTCAGCCATCGAACGCCATTGTCCGGAGTGTCCCCGTTCTGACCGAGTTCGGGCTTCTGTCTACGCGAACAAATTAATCAATGTTCGATCATAAATCCCCAGCTCATCTGGGCAATCTTTCACCGGTGAACTTACTTTCCAATCATGCCATCGAATTATTAGTGGCCCTTTGCGACGGTCGTAAAACTTTCCCCGGAAGGTTCGGTGTCGGCGAGCGACCGGAACAGCGGACGATAGTAAGTTTGATCCGGATTATGATTTTCACAGGGCTTCGGCTCCGTTCAGCTGGAAGATTGATTTTCGTTTCATTCCGATTGTCAGCGAAGCAGAAAGATTTCGGACACAATCCTTTTCGGACCGAAATATCTCCGGACGACCCGGTCCCCCCCACGGGGGGGCAGAAAAGCTGGGATTGGGAGTACCGAGAAAGGGTCTTTGCGACGTTTGCAGGATTAGGGCGAACGGTTGCATATGTCGTCGTGGAAAGCTGTATCAACAACTTTCAAACTTTCGTCTAGCGCGTCTTACGTGAAGGGTGGCCAGTGGTACGCCTCTTTCGGAGGACTTCTTCGACCGCGGAGGGCAATAAAAAAGCGGGAAGCAAAATCCCGAGAGTGCCCGGTTCAACCCGGACGCCCGTATGTTAATCACTAGGCATTATTGAATACTTACCGATTTCTTTCCAGAACGCCGCTGTTTCGGATCCCCGTTTGAATCCCTTTTCAAGATCACTTGTCCGATTGGCTGATGGGCTATTCTTGCCCGAGTTTTTATTGCCCCGTCGAAGGACACTGTCAAGTGGTGTCTCCGAGGATGGGGCCAACAGACCGGAGATTCGTCGATTTTATGTGTTTGACAAATTTCCATTTCGGGCTCGGGCCACGAACCCCACCACCGTCAGGTATGTTTGGGACCGTGGCAAAAGAGTAAACCAGTTTGCCACAGTTTGCATATTTTTATCGGCCCTTGACGGGCCGGGAGCTCGAAATTATGTGGCTGACCCCGGCGGGCCAAAACGTGCATATTCATCGCTACGCGCGAAGGACTCGCCGCTTTCCGGACCAGGATAAGGTTGAAGTGAAAGGCGCAAAGAAGGGTGATATCGACGAGATACGGTTTCAAATGTGTCAAACCGTGCCTATAGAAAGCGAGCATTATCGTCGATCATGGAGTGGCAAACTAACAAACTCGAACGATTCGAGGAGCTTAGAAAACTTTTTCGATTGAAGCGCGCCCCGAGGGGTTTGGGTGATTGGTTTGAAAAAGATTGATTACTGACGCGATTTCACGGAACGATTGGATTGGATTGAAAGGTTCGAATGAAACTAATTGTTTGATTGAAAGTGGCTATTGGTCAAATAAATTAAAATAGTTTTCCTGACTGGTGCCAAAAGAGGTTCGAAATTGAAAGTAAACTGTTGATGAGGAGGAATGAGCGAAGTGAAGAATTGATGATACAAAACAGCCTACAAAACGTATTGAGTCATACCTAAAATAAATAATTTTTTACCTTAGACTGGATAAGAATCTTAATAACTGAAAACACAAAAAAAAAACTGAAAGTGAAACATTGAAGACTAAACCGAAAAGGTAAAGCGATTCATCAACAGAATAAACAGCAACTCTGAAAGACTGACGAGAAATTCAAATGAAGCGAGAATGCAAATGATACTATTTGCAGATGTTTGTGGCCAGATGTTCCTGTATTTCTTCCAAACCTGCGCAAATGAGAAACTGTTGCATAAACGGTGCACTTTATTAGTATACAACTCGTGGCTTCCGTTGGCGATGGGACGATTCGCTAACGCCTCGAATCCGCCAACAAAGACGCCGATAGAAAAGCTGGCTAGCTTGCCCTCCCTGCGGGACCGTGACCGACGGTTCCAGAAGCTTCAGTCAATAAAATTCCTCGCATTTTAATAACTGCCCCATTGCCCCGGGGGGATGAATTGAGCCCCTCCTAAAAAAAGTATGAATCCAGCGACTGGTCGACTCCGACTGAGAGTCTGAAAATTTCACAAACCCCACCAACGGCAGGAACAACAACGGGGAACGTCAGCCCGCCCGACGACGCATGACAATCTTCATTTTCGCTCCGCGATCGCCACCCCTCTGAATTCCGTAGTCCCCCGGGCGAAAGTAGTGTCTGTCGGCCACCGTCACCGTCCTTTTCGTCGACCTTTTCAGAGCCTGAACCGGGGGATTCAGTGTCCGGAGTGTCCGGAGATGCTGCTGCTGCTAGAGAAAGAGGTTTATGGTTTTATAATCAACTCAGATGCTATATTTATTAATTCTTTCTTTGCCTTCGCCTCAACCACAACCGCAGATCGCAGATTTCCGTGAGCTGTGGGTCTCACTTTGCTCACACCGTTACATTGTTTCGTTTGCTTTTGCTACCTCTCCGTGCGCCGTATTTCACCAACAACACCAACTTTTAGTTGCTGTGCTTCTTTCTCACCGGACTCGTTCTGAATGGTGGTGAGCCTGTGTCTGTGGCTCTCTTGTTGCCTCTACTTTTGGCAGCAACCCGATCCTCAACTCCTTCGCCGGGCTGCGCCGGAAAGTTGGTTTATAGTTTACTATTTACAAATGGTTCATAAATGCCTCTTTCTTTGCGGTTGTGTGCTTTAAAAGTCATCGATCATCGTTTAACCGTTTTAGTCGCTCATCGTTTCGGTTCGTTTGTCACTTTCGATTTCCTTCCCGTTTTAGACGTACTTAACTTTAACTATGTGGGTTTCGTGTTTTTCTTTTTAAATTATCGTGGTTGTAAACAGCTTTTGATCGTTTTTTTGTTCTTATCTCGTGTTTTACATGTTTCTCTGTTCTGTAGTTTATTTATATATTTACATCAACGCTTCGCTTAACTTTTGCGGCAACCTTCATCGCGTTTGGTTTGTTGGTTTTAATTTGCACAGTTCCCGTTTCTATGCACTTCCACTTTCTTCCATCTCGCAACAGATCGTTAAGCCTGCCAGCGGGATATTGAAAACGATTCTCTTCCATAACGTGGCGAGCACCTCGCTGACTTGATTAGCTCTGATTTCGGTTTCGGCGGACACCGGGGTTTGCCCCTCAATCAACCGGTGCCAATTAAGTGCTCGAGCTCGCCGGATGCGCAGCTGATCGGGTGCCGCGTTGAAAGGAACTCCCCGAAGGAGAATTTCCCCCCGCCCAACGGGCCAACGGACACGTTATCAATTTACAATGAAGTTGCGGTCTTTCTGCCCGCCAAGACGTTTGCGGACGAAGAAGTCCGCTCGAAGCCATTTCCGCGTTCCCGGGGTCCCATTTCCGGCTCCGAAAAGATGATTGGCCCAGGGAAAGGTGACGGCAAAACATTTTCCACCCCACGCGGAGCCAACACACAATTTTTCCTCCGGTTTCCCTGGTTACTTATTTTTTGTATTAAATTCGATTCCCGAATCGAAATCCAGCTGGTGGCTGGTGGTGAATGTTTTGTTGGCAACATCGCCTTGAGGCGAACTTCCGCCGCTGTGAAAGTTGTGGAAAACCCACTGAACGGTGGCGAGAGCGGTGCGCATCAAATGGTTTTGTGGTGAGCTCCCCGTTGCCACACGCAGCTTGGCGGCCGCCGTGGAAATAAACGTGCGAAACGTGCGGTTCCGAGTGTGAAAAGAAGCGCCTTAACGCCTCGTCCGGCCGAAGTGAGGGAAAAACCGATCAATTATTTATGCATCAATATTTCTTTAACGATATCGAAGATCCCGCGCCACTTGGTTCGCCGGTTGTTGCTTTTTTCGCTGGGCAGAAAAATTGATTTCTGTTCTCCGACCCGACCCGACATATGTGAACGCCGGCTCGCTACGCTTTTTGCCATTTTTTTTACACTCACAAATATCGAGCTTGAAGAGGTCCGTCCTCCTTCGAAAGGGCCACAACACGGGCAGGCCGCCAGCGTAATCGCTGTAACGTTAATGAGCTGGTTATGGTTGAGAATTGTTTTGCAATGGGTTTTTCGTCCGCCTTTGATGGATGATGGGCTAATTTTCCGAAGGTTCAAAGGGTCCTCTCGGCCCATAATCGGTGTTCAATTGCATCATTATCAGAGGGAATTACCTGGATGGACCGTTTGTTGTTCGGTTAAAGTAGAAATAAGTAATTATTGTGTAATCGATTTCTAATGAAGGGTTTTTAATTAAAATATGGGTGCCACCGAAGATGGGAACTATGAAGAAACGTAAACGTAAAGGCCACAGAAAATTAATTTTGACGACGAACACTTACGAAAGGCTTTGGTAACAGTGCAAAAAGAAATAAAAATGAGAAGGAAACGAATTAGACTGCCGAATGTCCATTATTCGTTGGTACTCAATTAAACTTTTTTTTAAATTTAAATAACTAAATAACAACAATCCTTTTTGTCATTAAAGTTTGATCGAATGCCTCGTGGTTCAGGAAACGTTCTTTTGATCTCCTTCATCTTCTGTCGTATGTACAGTTCAGGATGTGTCCGGTACTTCCTCGGTAAAGGTCATATTATTTTGAAATAATGTGTTCCGCTTTTTGCGCTGACTTGTGCTAATTATAGAGACCGTTTTTTGGATGTCTTAAAAGAGGCTGAACTGATAACGCTATGCGTTTGCCGTGTTTTGTGTTGATTTTGTACAGTGCGAATCAGACGGATTAGAAAAAGAAAAGCTTAAACGAACCGTTTCCATTTAAAGGAAAGTAACAGAACTTAACGAAAGAAGCATATAAAGTACAGCGGATATTAGCGGGGATTTAAACTGTCAGCGTATTTTGGCGCACGTTGCACAATTCGCTTTATTCGCACATTTTCCGTCGATGATCTCTGCGTATTATATTGATTCGATTGTAATGATCTTTACACTGTTCTTCCGCCGCATCCGCTTCGCTTACCGGCTATCAATTTTATTGATTTATCTAGAAGAAAATGATCCAATAAATGGTTTCGTTTGCCCAACGAATTCAGCGATTTGTCTCGCAATAACCACGCCACCAACGCATTCCTCTGAACTACATTCGTCCTTAGATAGGTATCTGCAACGCTTGCGGATAGACTTCTTCGCTTTCGCTACTATATAGTACATTTGACTACGACAACGCAAACGCCCGTTCCCGCGATACGCCATTTCGACTTTCAAGTGTTTCGGCCACTGGCCCCCCAAACCGGAGACCGGAGCCCGAAGCCAACCCGAGAAGTGCTGAACGTATTGTGGGAAAACGCAAAATCAGAATAGAAGAGGGGCTGGCTCTGCATTGACCGGTGCTCGGGAATATACTCGGGATTGAGCTGTACAGTCGTCGAACGTGCGGTGCGCCTTTTGGGACCGATAGGAAGCCACAAAGTCACACACAGCGGCGGCTCCCATCCGGCGAAGGAAAAAGGGTTGGGTCCGATGGCCGTGGGGACAGTGGTTTATCATCTTTCGCTGCCGTCCGTCCGGCCGGCGATGCTCTCGACACTGCCGAAGTGTAGCAGCTCCCGGGGCGCCCGGGACCGGCCTGTCCTGTGGGTCCTGGTTCGGTAGGGCAGCTGGCGGCGGCCGGTGGCGAGCAGGAGGGCGAGCAGCCCGACCGTCAGTAGCCGCAGTGCGCTCGGGGGCAGCGCGGTCCCGGTGGCTCCTCCGGTTTGCATGGCCTCCGGGTGTTCACCTGAAACAACCGCCCGAACTGATATCAGCGTTAATGTGGGGTGCGGTGTGGTGTCAGTGGCGTGTGCGGGGCGAGGCGATTATGTCCGGCGGTGCGGTGGCCGCTAGTTGGCCCGACCATACTTACCGTTCAGCACGTGCACCCGGACGCTGGCCACGTCCGCGTTGGACGGCGAGCAGGAGTACTTGCCGGAGTCGTCCAGGTCGGCATTCTGGATCAGCAGGTGGGAGGTCGTCACGTCGCCCTTCTCGGTGATGACCGACACGCCGCCCCGGCTCGAGTCGTAGCTGATCACCTCGTCGTGGTGGTACCAGAAGATGTAGGCCGGCGGCTCCGGGCTGTACTTGACGGCGCAGGTCAGGTTGATGGTGCTACCCTTGTCCACGTGCAAATCCGGACCGCCGATTATCATCGCCGTGGGAACTGCGGAATAACGGAAAAGAACGATGAGATCCGTTAGAGAGACCAGGCTTCAATGGCCAGGCTGGTTAGCACCGGGAGCTCACGCTCGAAACAATAATGCCATAAAGTGTTTATGTCGCCCGAAGGTCGACACGGTTTCAAGTGGAAGCCATAATCAAGTGGCGGAAGAAGCGTTTGAAGTTTGCCACCGGACTGCCCGAACGGTTTTAATAAGTCATTAAATGCTGTCTCTTTTGTGAACGAACTACTGCTCCTTTTATGAGCCTTTCTGCTTCCGCCTGAGCACGATAAGGATAGGATCCTGTGTGACTTGACGCTAATCGGTTGTTGTTGTTGTGGAGGTTTGTGGCCTTCAAAACGAGTAAACTTAACAGACTACCAGGCTGTTCAATGAGTTTTTGCGCTTTGGTAAGAAAAAGACGAATTTTATGGTTCGAAATGCACTTTATTATTTGGTTTGGTATCCCTGAACATCATTTCATGAAAAGCGCTTTCCACGCATGATTTTTGGTTGGTCTGCAAACAGATGGAAGTCGCTAAGGGAAAAATTTGGTGAATTCGTTGGATGCTCCACAACAATTCGAACTTTAATTCATTGATTTTTCCCATTTTCTCAAAATACTCTTGTGACTAAAAGGTTACAATGCTGTTCTAAAAGGTTACAATAAAAATCGGAATTTATTGTTATCAGTTTGCAAGTACGAAAACGAAATTCCTTTCGCATTCCAAAAAACTGATGCTAACACCTTCTGGACACGAACTCATTTCGGAGCCAAAGTCGAAGGTTCGCACTACTCCTTAGCATCTTGTTCTGATTCAGGATCATGGTGATAGACTCAACTTTTTCCATTCCATTTTCCATTTTTCACGAATGTGGCACCCATTTTGCAAACAGCTTTCTGGAACCCAATACTTCCGTCAAAATATTGGTTATTGTGCTCAATGAGATGGCAAGGCTTCATAATACATCTCTTTCAGAAATTCGACGATTTTCCGATACAACATCCTGTATTTTTCCTATGAGTTCAGGGGTTTCTATTGTTTTTGGACGTCGTTGACGTGGATCGTCTTCAAGGGTTGTAGAATCTTTTTTAAATTAACCAAGATATTTTTTAGTATATTAATTGAAGGCGAAGAGTACTTATATACTTCCAACATTCGTTCATAAATTTCCTTTGCTTTAAAACCTTTCAAAAATGATTGGATTTTGATGTTTTGATTTTTTTCAGTTGCAATAAATACAGTTACACATTGGTACCATCGTACCAATATAACAAACTCAATTTAGGCTAGTCGAAACTCCCTCTATTATTAAACCGCAAAACTTATTGAACAACTCCTAGTCTGCAATGGCGCTTTTCTGAAAGCATAAAACGGTTTGAAGAGAATCCCACAGCGCACATTCACATCTCGCGAAGGTTATTTTAGTACCTCGCTTTGAAGTTACCGCGTGCCAAAGGATCCGAGCCACATGCACACTCGGTGGCCTCATCATTATCGGGTTACATACTGCTGTCAGCTCCAGACCACTGCCTCGTGCCAGCAATCAATATATCGAGCATCCGGTTGCCACCCGTTCCCGGTGCCCGCCTTTTATGCTATTGATTGACAGTACGTGCGGTGCAGTAATATGCTACCGACCCTGAGCCCTGATACCACATACACATACGTAAGGCCGCTACCGACACTTTAGATGATCAAACAAAGGCTCGCCCGGTGCTGACGTGGCGCTTGCGATTTCTGGTTAAGCATTCTACGGTTTGCGGACTTTCCAGACAGACCAGCGAACCGGGGGCTGTCATTTCCACTGCAAATGCTCCATCTGCGCCACGGCGTCACGGCCGGTGGCAGACATGGGATAAGCATTACAATTAATTAGTGTGGCCTCCGACCGACCGACACGACAGAACTGGGCCGCAACAAGTACAAACAGCTGTTCCCGGGACGGTTCCAGAACATTTGCTGTCCGCCCTTGGCGGTGGGCGTAGTTCGGGTTGGGAAAATAGATGAAAAATGAGACTCTAGCCTTATCTGGTGTGCGCCGAGAGGGGCCGCCCAGGTCTGGGGGCCGACAAGATGAATCATAAAAACAACCCTCCGACCCCAAACGAGGCGTGAAAAATACTACTTCCAACTCTCCCGGGCGTCTGGCATCCGGATGTTTCGTCGTCGCAGGGTTTTTGGGTTTAGGGCTGGCGAGCGATGGCCCAAAATTAAACATCACCACGCGATTCATTTCCTCTAGGCCACCAGTGGGCTCGCCGGGGATCTGTTTCGGGGATGCTATCTGTTTCCCCACCATCAACGCTGGACGATAACGCGCCCCGCCGGGCGTCCGGTTTGTCGGCTAAGTTCCTTCATTATCATTATCGTCACTGACAATGTTTACACATCGGCCCCTAAATTCGGGTGCCCTTCTGCTGGGCTCCGTTGGCTCATCGTCGTCGTTTTATATCCTTCGGGGGGACACGGCGGCCAGCCAGCCAGCGTTGTCATTTGGACATTTTCTTTCGGTTTCGGGGAGATTGGGATCAACCGAAATGGTGGGAAATGAAAACTCAAAAAACCAAATACCAGACCAGTGGCGGAAGCGTTGTGCGTTTGGGGCGAACAGATTTATGTTGTTGGCCCCCCCTTCGTGTTTTTGTAGGCCCGGGTGATTCGGGGTTCGACCGATGTTATTTGCGCACCATGAGTTATGATCAGTGATCTTACGAAAGGTCCCGCCGGAGATGGTCGACTCAACGAACCATTGGAAATTGTTAAAGGACCCGACATTTGGACGTGTGTTTCTTTTATTTTTAATCTTATATGTGTGTTTCTGTTATTTGTACATTTCTGTCACGATTTCGCACGATCTTTGGGGTTGATTTGTTGATGTGGAAATTGATGAAGGTTTTGTGGTTTCTTAAGAGTAATTTCAAAGAAAATGGAATAGAACATAAAATTACATAGTAAGCAAATGGGAAAAAAATCCTATGGAAGTGTTTATATATCTAAATATCTAATGCTAGTTAATATTTGGTTCAAATTGTAGAAAAATGTGAATTTTATCCTTGATTTAATTAAAGATAAATTTAATTTGAATACTTCTAGTCATGCTGACAATGCTTACACATTATTTGTGAGTTTAAATTAAGTAAGTGGAGAAATTTTGCGTTTGCGATTTGTCCATAAAATTCACATCCATAAAACTTTTCATAGCATGATTTTTCAAATTGATTAGTGAGATACAGTAAGTTCAGATGCGAATTTAAAGTTTTCAATTATGACATTCGTGAACACATTGTTCAAGCGCAACAATCATAAAAAAAAGAATGGAGTTACTTTATATCGATTATATATTACAGATAAATATTTAAAAATTGAAGAAGCACGATCTTTATATTATTTTCAACGTTCGTGGGCATTTCGAAACGACCACACGTTGAACACCAGAAAGGGATCCAATCGTTTCGTGACCGTAGGTCATTGGTTATTTTCGCCGTACCGTTCTCTTTTGATCAAAAACTTTTGGTTTGCGTGATTCCAAACACGCCATCAGCACGATGGTGTGTCGAATCATCCAAAACCCGAATATGGAATGGTATCTGGCACGGCAAGCGAACAACATCATCACCCAGCCCTAAGACAGTTCTAAGCATTCCAACATCAGACACAGGCAAAAAAATAAAATATAATAAAAACCATTCTTTGTAAGACATTCGTAAGAGATCGTTCAATTCGAGAGAAGGGATCGTTCAATTTGCATATTTGCAATTGTAATTAGTAAAGTGTTTGTTGTCTGTTTTAAAGAATTATTGTATGAGTCGCAAAATCACGTTTAGCAACTGGCATGGTTCTAGTGTAGCTGTAAAAATCTTGAATTACAGCTCTACCGAATGAGAATAAAGTAAGGTGTTTTGCTGCGATAGCGAGGATTGTTCCAACCATATGGGACCGACCGAGAAAGGACACTGACCAACTAAACAACGTAACTGCCGCGATTATCGGTGATTCTTTTCGTGATGGAAATTCATCTTGCCAAAAACCGCCTCTAGCGAATCGACCCTAAATTCACCGGAAACGGACAAGTAAGGCATTTTCACACTTTTGTCTAAAATTACAAAACCGTTTTTTGCCTACTGTTTTTCGATGAAGAACGAGAAGGAGCAGAGCAATCAATGATCGGCGACCGCCGGTGTCACCAACATTCGACGATCCGGTGGCAGCATAAAATCGGATCAGCAAGCGGAGGACAACGCAGCAAGATTGCCTTGCCGGAATTAGCTCAATCGCTCCGGATCGGCCCAGAACCGTCTCGGGAGCCACTCGAAAGCGCCCGAGTTGAGTGTTTTCGGGCGCTGATTTCTGAACTTCCTGCCCGGCGAAGACGATCATTACTCAGCCGGTAGTTGCACAATTACTCAGGATTTGTTTTCGGCTGGCTCAACGGGCCGGCAACTTACAGCGCGCGCTAAGAGCGCCATTGCTCATTGTGAGAAACTTCTGCTGCTGCTGCTCGCCGGACGCAAGGACACTCCACTGGCCGAGTGCTCCAAATTCAATGATTTTCGTTCTTTGAGCAGAGAAAAGACCAAAACAAATCCACCCCAGCGAGAGCAGGGCTGTGCTTTCTTTACCCTTACGATAGGATCACTTAACGATTGTCTGCACTAAAGTGTCCGCCGGACGCCGGATGAGTGACGGCGCACGGTACGCCACTTTCGACCGCCTTTTCTTCCGTCCACCAGCGGCGACCATTTCTATGTTAATTAATCGAACACTAATGCTTTTACCGGATTTAGCTTTCCCGAGTCCCTCCGATGACCGTAACCGTATCGTTTGAGTTTTCTGGAACAGCTTTGGCGCTTTCCGAAGGACATCGCAGAGAAAGTGGATCAAAACAGGATTACTTTATTTCGATGAGTCAGTTTTCGGATGTTTTTTGTGTGTTGGTTCGGCCACCCTTTCGCTCCGCAGAACTCCACGGAGTGCACGGAGTTACGAAGAGTAGCGGGCAGCACAAGATTATGTAACTTTGAAATCGATCGATTATCTCTTTCCATCGTCCGTGGAAAAAGGACACCCTTCGCGGGATGCACTCGGCCGCGCCGTAAGGTGGTGCAGGTGATGTACGGTGCAAAGCAGTACGGTCAGTGAATGCTGTCCAGCAGGGCCCGGCCCCAGAGGCTGGAGCAGTGCGGCGGACAGCTCCCGAACTTTTACCGTGCTGAAGGATTTATTACGTTTCTTCCGAACCCGACCGACCAAATTCTGGCTACGAAATGGTCGCTCCCAGCGCCGGAAGAGCTTGTAAGGATATACTTTGTTTCCTTTGCCCTTTCATGATGCCTGGGCGCGAAATCCATTGAAGCCTTTTTTTTGTTGGCTCATTCGCTCGATTTCCTTCCGCTTCACCTTCGCCCAACCCATCACAATCTCGGTTTTCTCGGTTCGCAAAAATATCGTAATACCCGAAAAGGGGTTTCACGGAAATCTGCTTAAGCTTTTATTTTCGGCGATCCGAAAAGGAAGAAAAAGGAAAGTGAAGCCGTACTCGTTGTTTCGTTGCCGACGCCGGCATGGGCTTCGATTACTTATGAATATTAATAAAAGTTAACAGATTCCGCAAATGATTAACATCACGCGATGGTCCTTTTCCTGGGTGAGTCAAATGAAGCATGAGGGTCTGGAATTCTTAATTACATTTTGAATCTCGGTTGTAATTGAAGCGTTTTCAAAATATTTATTTAATTAAAATGATCGGATTTTCGTGGATTTTTGAGAAGCATAAAAAGGATACCAGGAAGCATTGCTGGCCGGAAATGTTATGCCATTCGCTGCAGACGCGTCTTGGAAAGTGGGCCCTGGTAAAACTCATCTCGAATGCCGATGAAACGATGAGCCTATTTATTAACGAGTGGTGACTATCTAAATGTCACTTCCCTTTTATTCTAATGTGATTTCATTTCGGAAAAAGAAGGCCCAGGCCTTGTACACATACTGCATCGGCTCTTCGGTTGTCCCGCGTCGTTGGATTCCAAACTGAAGCTGGTATTGTGCACTATGAAAACCTGGTTTTGAGCTTTTGAAGCTACACAGTTTGTATTAGCTCTGAGTTCCGGGATTTTATGAGTCTTAAAGCTCTGTACTGTTCTCTCGTCCGTCCAATCCTTGAGTACGTCTGCATTTGATACGTCGCGTTGCCTTCTACTTGATCTGGGGATCACTTGCCGGTCACGTCCCGCATTGACTAGCCGGTAGTGCTTAATGCTTGCTGCTTAATTTAATCTTCTCGTTTCTGCCCGATATTTGAGACGGCGACTTGACTTGGAATCCAGAATAGCTGCACGGTCGTCTCTTACCGGACTTATTAAACTAGTCTTCTTCGTACGTCGATCATGTTATTCCTGTAAAATGTCTTCTTTAAATTATCCCTTATTTGTATATTCCTATTTTATTGTTTAATCGTTAGCTCAAATCACAGGTTTACTTGCATGAGCACTAATCAGGTTGAAGTTCAGAAAGTTATGTAAACCTATCGGAACGCAAGATGCAATTAATAATTAAGCAGCAGCAAATGATTCTCAGACCCAATTTTAGGGCACTTTGAAGATATTCAAAGGCACAGCTTTAGTAATTGACAACTGTTAAACTAATTTTTCATCAGATGCCTGCTTACATTCGGACATTGGCTGTTGGGTCCGCTAGCAGAATGCAGTAGGACAAAGCGTCTGAATATCGCATAATCGATTAAATCGATTTATTGTGGTTTTTATTGCATTAATATCAGGTCTTATTATCAAAATTATCATCATATCATTTAGCTCTTTAGATATGCTGAAGGCGAGTCTACACTGTCAAATGTTAATTACGCCAGCTGCTTTCGGACCGCGTTCGTTAATATGCACACCGCAACGTGTATGCAGCAAACTGGCCGCAGCCTTGTTGAGGTGAACATCGCCGAGAGGCAAACAAGCGATTTTCGGATGGAACCCGGGGGGACAAAAACACAATATGACAACATTGTCCCGGTTTCTAATGGCGTCATTAAAATGGGGATTGCTTCTCCATCCGACTACTTCCGTTTTTCTATCAACACTGCACAACTTTCCGGGCATCCGCTTTTTTGTGGGGGACTTTTTAACGATTTTCCCATGCATGACCCGCCGGGAAGCCCGTGTAAACACAAGGGATTGTTTTTTGTGCCATAAACACATTCCCACCATAAAGCAGACGCTGCGCCAGAAAAGCACTCCTCGGCTGTTCGCTCTGGACATTTCTGCTCCGACTGATCCTGCTGCGACTTAGTGTGGCAAAAAAGCCTCACGATGTCAGATTGTACAGTAGTTTCTCGACGCTCGCAAAAAGAAGAACATTGCACCTCCGCTGAAGGCTATAATCGGCTGGAGAACAAAAAACCGGCCACGAGGTGAACCAGAAGCCAAAAGCCCGGTTCGTCTGGAACCGGGACTGCGGAGTCAGTGACATGTTAGGAGCCCCGGTAAGTCGCAAGACAGGCGGTTTCTACATTTTGCGCTTTGATTTTAGCACCAGAGCTCAACGATGACGGTGATGATGGCGAAGAACTTCACCTACGACACCTTTATGGCGGTTTACCATACGCAAGTGCAGCGGCGTAAGAAGATTAAATATAGAGCAACCCTTCCGTCGAGTCTTTCGAGAGCACCGCTTACGATGGCGGCTGCGGTGTTCTGGGAACAGAAAAAAATATGAAAATTGAATTTTCTTCCTGATCGAAAAGCAAAATGGCACAGGGCCACCGTAGAATTTCATTAAATATTCATGCGAAGTAAAAAGAAGCAAACAAAAAGAATTTTGAACAGCTCTGCACACTTGGCATCAGACGCACGTCTCAACGTAACGCGTAACTGCAACGCGAAGAAATGAAACATTAACGAAAAGTAAAGTAAGAAATGGTTAGCAAATCTGTAAAATTAAAAACGAACAAACTCAACTGTACAAAACAACGCGGAAGAAAAAATAGTAGTAAAGCTTATATTAAAAGTGCAAGAATGAAGAGGGTTCACAAAATGGAAAGCCCCACGAAAATAACCGAAAACTAAAAAGCATTGTTAAAATACTTATTAAAAATGAAAGATAGCGGTTTAAAGGAGCACAGCAAAACTGGTGGCAGGCAAATGGACCGTGTTCCGTAACAAGCGTATCCCGTGTCTCGGTGTGTCCGCCTCGTTTGGCGTGTGGCACGGTATCGGCACGGAATTGGAATTGATTAAATCTAAACTGCATCATTTACACCTGGGCCCCGTGTGGACGTCATCGGTCTCGTCGTCGTCGTCGTTGTTCTGACCGTCGTCAGGCAAATGGCTTACGCTTCATCGCCCCGGAATAGAAAAATCGTTCACCGGCGGACAGCCGGTGACGGTGCGGTCCCGAGTTTTCACCCTGGCTCCCATTCTCCCCCGGCCAGGTCCTGTTTTCCATAATCCTGTTCCAATTCGTTATGGACCGTCAGGGGCACACAGATAAAGGGAAGTAGCGGAGAGAAAAAAGAAAATCAAACTGCACACCGCACGACACCGAACAATGGCCGTCGGTTCTGTGCCGAGGCGAACGCTGTTTTAATCTGCGGTATGTTGCAGTTTGCAGCCACTGTGGTTTTGGGACTCCTTGCCACGGTTGTCCCGGGGTCGGCAAGGTGTGGTATTGTTAGGTGCATATTAAACAGTGAACGTTGCATGCACTCGCTGCCCCTCAGCCCTATTTTCTGCTCCGCTCACACCCGCGGAGATCGAGCACAACCGATACAATCATCACGTGCACCAGCCGGAAGTCGGAAGTGCCGTGGGATGGAAGGGTTTGTAATTACAGTCGAATGTGTTAGGAATTAAAATGCGATTAAGCATTATACGCTCCCCATCGCCATTAGCGTGGCCAGGGCGCAAGGGAACTGTGTTAAAGAAACAGCGTCAGAAAAAGGGATCAAAAAAGACTAGAAACCCTATTAAGCTTCCGCGGCCATTTCATACGCTGCGCCCGGTGGCCAACCTGGTGGCCGCTTTCGTGCAGATGCAAATGAACGAGTAATTTGTAATGTCAAAGTTCCAGAAAAAATACTGGCAGTGTTCAGAATCAGCAATTCGTTACGCGTTCAAGGAAGAGAGTTTTTCTTCCGAAGAAAGGTTGCAGAATGTATGGCAATTAATTTCTGTCCCTTTTCTGCTACGGCATGTTCCAGTTATTGCAAATATGTAAGTGGAAATTGTTTCCTTCGAATTTTACGAAAAAAATAGAATCCGCATTAAAAGGTTTTAATTGAAAATGGCGCATAATTTAGGACAGTTTTATCGAGATTATATCGACTATTCAATACGTTCAATTGCATGATCGATCATTCGTTCAATTGCATAATTGTTTTTCAAACTTTGCCGGCAAAGGAAAGCATAACGCGTTACATATCATATTTTATCCTCTCAAATAGCTCCCCAGTTTAGGATGTAGCATACCAAAACACATATTAAAAAAGTTAAAATAAAAAAATATATATAAATATATATAAAAATAAAAGACAGTGAGTATCTGTCAGTGGGATTCGCTCTTCCCTAAATTTCCACAACTTTTAAAACATACTCCACACGATAACCATTGTTGGTTTCTAAATACCTAATGATTCGTTTGTGTATTTTTTTTATGTCTGCTTGAATGAGTAATTGTAATTGTATGCAAAATTTTAAAAGGTAAATCATTTAAACCTTAGTATTTTAATGAAATGATCATGACGAACATAACTACGAACACAAGTGTGTTGCCAAATACAAATTCATTCCCGATAAGCTGTAATAACATAAAAAAATACAGGATAAAATTTTTGCAGTTTAGTTTTAAGCATCATAGTGCAAGAATACGTTGCAAGTACCCGAATTGTAATGTTGGTTCCTGGTGCAGTTTGTTAGTTCCTTGTCATTTTTTAACGTCAAAAACTGATGAGAAAATTGCAACAAAAATCGACACTCTTTGGCGTATTAAAAAACATCCATCGAAGCATCGATCGCTTCTCAAAGATAGAATCCGCTATCCAACAGTCTGTTTCTGGTTTTTCCATTTCGCGCAAATAGATGCTTTCATCGCTTCGGATGGCTTTCTCGGTGCCCTCTCTATGCCGGCGATGATCTTTTAAACTCTGGAACGTAGTCCACGGTCCAAGTTGCGTCCATTGTCACACAGCAACGCAAACACCAATTTTTCTTTTGCGTAAACATCATCAAACGGCTTCCCAGAATCGTCAACATGTCGTTGTATTTGATTGACTGTCAGCAAACACGGCACCCAAGCAACAACACGAAGTGCAAAGCAGACAATTGAAATGGCGCTTGTAGAAAAAATCGTATGGATTTTGTCAAAGTAAAGTGAACAGTTCTTAGAATAGGCAATGCAGAAGCTGCAATCTCAGCGTTCAACAGTGCCTTTAAAACACCGCCCAAGATGCAGATCGTGGCCGATGTTTCGTGGCGATTGTTTCGGTTTCGAAACAAGTAGTGTACCGCAAAATTTCCCTCCGTCGGAAATGTTTTCGTGGCGGAAACCATTTCGAATCGAAGTGTACCGTCGAAGCCGAGAGAAAAACCCCGGAACCGGGCAATAAATGGAGCCCGCGAACTGTACCGTAGATCCAGAAGGCACCGAGTAATACCCGAGGCCCATGGTGAAATCTTTGGCAGCGAGCGATGGCTGTGCGGCCAAACGGCATAAAGCCATAATGAAAGAATGTTCGTTCATAATTCTCGGCCATGCTCGCTGAAAAGACTCAATTTGCTTGGGCTAATTTGGCCGAACCGGTGCCGTGCCGTGCTGCGCTCGCGGGTTCCGGTGGGAAAATTAATTTAATTTAAATCATTGCAAACTTCATCTTTGCATCCGCCGGTTGGCGGAATCCGCCGAATATCCGCTGTGCCGGCGAACGGTGAAGAAACTATTCGAGCTCCGCACGGTTCACAGCAGGGCGTTTTGAAGTGATCGTTCCGCAAGATCGCGCCGATAATATGGCGCCGGTAGCCGAAAAGGAAGAAGCACCAAACTCATTTCGGCCGCACCGCAACATAGCGCATCATGCATGTTTCGGTTGTGAAACGAGCGAGGGTCTCTCGATATAGCGCCTCACGTACAGCGCAAGACGGTGGCGCAGGAATGGCCGCAAATCTTGCACGGATGGTGTCATTAAATTTAAATTAAAGCACTTGCATTGATTAAAAGAAAATTATGTTTCAAACGGCCTCGGAACGTGGCTTTGCAGCGTGATTTTCCGACACCGACCGAAGCGGCTGCCACCGGATGGGGATTGGATGTGCCACTTAGCCGCCGAATGGGCTATGCTTCGTCGGCCTTGCAGACACGTGCCCGGAGCATATTTCGTGCTAGCTTTCCGTTTGCAAGCTGCACTGATGATGCACTCGATGGGTGTATGGAACACATAATTACTGTGGGCACCCCTTTCATGCCTGTATTGATTCGGGCAGCTAAAGGAATAATAATTATCGCACGACATCGGTGACTGGTAATGCAATTGTAGCAAAGAACGGCACAATAAGTGGACCAATAGCCGTGATTAACTACAGACGAAAATTACTGTTTCTGAATTTAAAACACATTGGAAATAAGCCAAAAGAAAGAAGAGATAAAATTGTTTAAAACACATATTTTACTGTTTGACAGCTCCACTAAGGACATGAATCGTTTCATGTTTTTGATTCTTTAATTTTTAACATTATTATTAGCCTTCATATAAAATCACACAACATGATCTACTGAATTTCAAAGAGTTTTCGTGAACTTTCCTTTACTTAAATCAATAAAGTTGCACCAACCCACCTAACATTATCCAAGCTACGTAGGTCACAGTATTAGTAGCGCAATGTGTAGCCGATTCTGTTCAGTTCGTTACAAAAAAATTACAAACTATGCCAGTGTTCCGGAAATGAGGTCATATATTAGATTCGTGTAAAGCGTCACTGGCACTTCCGGAACCTGCCATCCGCTGCGCTGTGCACCATCCCCGATGAGCGTGAGTGAGGTCAGTGTTAGACTTCGGGTGGACTCTGCCAGCCAGGCGGACAGGCCACCGCCCCCCCGCCGGGGATGGGGCAACAAAGTAAACAACTTTATGCCACCGGACTCGTAAGAAGTTTAATTAAGTAATCTTTCCCATGCAGCTTTTAAACGGATTTACAGTGCGCTCCGTTACCGCCGTGCGACCCCCGTCCGCGCGTAAGACAACCGCAATAAACACGGAACGGAATGCTACCGTGACACGCGCGAAACGGATGATGAGAGTTTCGGTGCAGCTCGTAACGAACGCACACCATGGAGCAAAAGTGACTGACCAAAGCTAGGTGTGACTTGGATGAATGGTCACACCAAATGAATCCTAATATTTTGATACCAAATGGGCTGAACAACTATCTTGGTTTTCATGTTTTGACCGTGTTTTGGAAATCAAATGAGATTTATGCTTTTGACTTGAGTTATTTACTTGGATCTCATTTTGGAAGAGTTCGTTTACTAACCTATTTGATTAATTATTAGTTTTGCAATATTTTTAAATTTCTAATTCTAGGTCCAGTGTTACAAGACATTCGCATGTGAAGTAATGCTTATTTTCTTCTTTACTTCTTTTAATTAATTAATTTATTTTTTATTTACTCGTCTGTTTTAGAACTAATAGCCCCATTAATTACAACTGCTGCTGCATTGCGATCGAAAAACTAGAAGATGAAACTCAACAAGGACTCCCGGTTAGCCGATGCGGTACGTCAAGATATGAACCAGATCTGGCTATTTATACGGCATGGTTCTCATCCTAAATGCTGACCAAAAAATAACTTGGTCTGAGTCTTACGATCGACAGTGTGTGGATCGGGTCCATTTCTCCACCGCCCCTGAACCGTATCCCTTTTCCCAATCGCGGTTCAGCTTTGACACGGTCTCGGAACGAACTGTTTTACTCACCGGCTCACCGGTGTGAAGGCTAGTTACGAGTCATGTAACATTTAATTACGCCCGTGTTCTATGATACGGCTATCTGACCGTTCCGTGGTCCCAAGAAAACAAGCTTCCAAACCCATAACCCTTCCACACAAAGTTAGCCGCCGGCACACCGGGGCACGACGGTGGCCGGTTAGGCCTTCCGAAAGCCTAAAGGGTTCCGGAACCACGCGGAACGGTGCCGTGGTCCGGAAGCCCCGGGCGGGGGCAGTATATTGTAGAATTAGTCATGTTCCAGGAACGGAACCGAACTAAACGGGCCAATGCTGTGGCCAGTTCGATGGTCGATATAAATATTCAAGCAAGTCCAGCAATAATCTCAGGCAACGAGGCGAAAAAAAGAAGACATCCCTCTTGCCCCGGCGCTGGGGCCGAAAAGTATGGTTTCAAAGTTGGCCCCCGGCACAATCCGGAGCATAATTCGCTTCCCAGCATTATAATGTTGGCCACGCCACGATGGCCATTGTTGTCGCGGTGCCCATTTGCCAAGTCGTTCATAAATTATATTCTTTCGTGTTTTTCCCATATTTTCTCTCAGACTGCCGTGGGTTGGTCCGGGGGAGTCAGCCCCGGGGAGGGTGCCCCAAGGCAGTCCGGTCCGGCGTGCCTTCGGGGGAGAGCCTTTCGGGTTCCCATTATAGCTTATCAAAACACGGCCATCTAGAGGACCTTTGGGGAAAGTTTTTTTGGGCCAGCGTTCGACTTCAAGTTCCCGTTGCGTAAGATTGCTTCTTGGGCCCTGGGCTGTGTGCGTCGCTCACCGGGTGTTGTGTGACCATCTGAGCCGCCCCAAGGCCCAAGGTTAGGCCCAGTAATTACGAGATTATCATATTTCGCGCAAATATTCTTTCTACAATTTGCATAACGTTCGTGGCGTAGACTTTTTTTAGTTTTCTGCCGCCGGCAAACATTAAAAATAAACCAAGAAGCGGTCGGAATGGTGTTCAACTTTTGAAATTTTATGTGCTTTTCTGTTGCCTCTGGCCACAGAAGTGACTTCCGCGAAATGTTCAACAAAAACGCAAGCGAACGAGTTCGGGGAGTAATCGGTCCCGCCCGACTATTAACACTTTGTTGCTTTGCTAATGAAATGTTGAACAACTCGAGACAACAAATCAATTAATCGAAGCTCGTTGGAAAATTAATTAAAAAATAGCTCGCTGTGTGCTAGGTGTGGCGGCTTCCCCAGAGAGCGGCAGCAAGCGATGTTGTTGTTTCAATCCACGGTGAAACATTGAGATAAACATTAAAAACAGCAGGCAGTAGACGGCCGACCGGCCGGCCACGGAGCCGAAAACAGGATTAATGGGACACAATGTTAATGGACAGAAGTAATTATTTTGCCCATTGCTACCTCGGAGTGCTCTGAAGTTCCGGTTCTCTCAAATTGGCACCGGAAATGGGCAAGTTTTGCAACAATTTCCTTCCTAATGCCGGGTGTTGCAAAGTTTCGGTTACTTTTTTGCTGCCCACTCGTCACCGCCATTTAAGCGGCCTCCGGGTCTTTTACAATTGCTCTCCCCGGCAAAAGAGCAAACTTTGACGTGAATAAATAATTCATAAATTGAAAGAATTTTTGGCCCTATTTTTAATTTATTCCTTCCGTCGCGCACGCGATTGCCGCTAATGCTGTTGTCCCTCCGTGTTGGACTGCGCAAACAGAGCAGAGAGAGAGAGAGAGAGCAAAAGTTTTAGGAGTCGAGTCGAACGGAGGTCCTTTTGGTAAGGGATACCCAAACAGAACCGAAAAGTCACCGCCCGGCGAAATCGAATGCTAATTAGGGTCCGTCGGTTGCAGTCGAAACTGAGCTGCCGCTGCTTTACACGCCACCAACAAAACAAACAGGAAACCCGCGAACCCGGTTCGCTTAGAGACTAATTGCTGCAGTAATGTGGTAATTGTTTTTTATAATGGTTCTACATTTTCTTCTCAGATTGCTTACATTGAGTACAGCAGCTGTGCGTGATGTGTTGGACCTAGAACAATTACCCAGCCAGGAAGGACCAGCAGGATTCAATAATGGAATGTAACGCCGGAAAACAAGCGGATTTATCGTTGAACAAACGGTAGAACAATAGGCTCAGCCAGTTTTAACTTGTTTCTAATGTTTCACGGGAGGGGCGAGATTCAAAAGGATGAAAAATGTGAATTAACTTTATGAGGGTTTTGCGGGAAAAATATCGAAATGCAAGTCTGATCTCTCTAAAAATTCAACAAAATCGCCTAAAACTATGCAAATTCGTGAAGGTTAGCCGGTATGTTGTCAATTTACATTTTTCTTGACCAGTTCTAGGATTAATCCAACGTAAATTCAGACACTAACAATGCGTTAACTTGAACGAAAGCGAAGATAATTCAAGGATAATAATAACTGTACGATGCCAATTTTAACGTCTTCATCCTTCCTAGCTTTGTAAAGAGTCTATTAAATTTCTTTCCAAACATGGAACCCCATTTTGGGTTTGCGTAATTTTAAAATGGATTCCCTTTTCCGGACGACAAAAAATTGTATTATAACATTAGCGTATTTTCCTTTAATTTTATCAAAAAGAAGCAAACCAGTTTAGGATGATCGAGTTTAGTTCCGCTAACTTGCTGTTTGAAAAAAAAAACCGGACAAAGATTAAATTTACAACAGCGCGTTTTGGAATGCCGCGATGCCGGGGCGATTGAAAAACTTTGTCACCATCAATTAAATTTATGTCGGGAGACCCACTGCCGCCACCCGTCCACGCTGGGCGCACTCCCGCCACCCATCCTCATGGGCCACTGCATTTACATATTATTTCAATCCTCCAACACGAAATTGAAACCTAACGAGAAAACCTTTGTGGTGCAAATGTGTCAAAAAGTGACGCAGGCGTCTTTCGCATGTTGCAAAGCTCGAAATCGGAGCTCGGAGCGCGTTTGTGGAAAACAGGGAGGAAAATTAGAATAAACGCTTCATCAAACGACAATGGGCCGGCGGGCCGATGGGTCCGGGGCATGGTGCCGCCGGTTCCTGGGAGTTGGGCAGTGAAAAGTAAAGTTTTTAATGAGATTGTCCGAAGCGGCCAGACGCGCGAAGCAGAGAGTTTGAGTGAGGCGCAAAGTCCTTGTGCCCACTGACCACCGCTAGTACCAGGGGGACTTTGTTTCCTTTTTTGGCGCCTTGGAATGCGTTAAAAGGCTAGAGATGTTGGGAAAGAATTTTCGAGCTACACATTTGATGTGAAAAACGTTATGTTTCGTGTTTTTTCTGTTTGGCCAGACAAAGGCGTCTTCCCGAATTCACTTCCCGAAAATAGCTGCCTCCCGCCCCCCGTCCCGACGGCATCTCTGTGGGCGGCATAATGGGCGAAAATGTAAAACGCTTCCCCATCGCTTGGCTGATCCCAGGGAAAGTTTACAAACTTGTCCCTCGCCGGCACGCCGACACGCTGTGGTGGCGTAAAGTGAACAAAAGGGTCTCCTGATTACCTTTGGGCTACACGGCGGCCCTGCCGTTCATTTTGCTTTCTTTTGGGAGACCAAAAATCTCACGAAAGCATTCCATTTCAGTTCAGACTTCTTCACGCACTTCGGAAAAAAAATGTGTGGAATTCGAGTGAACTCAAACTAGGAATTCGCTCCATTTTGGTCTAGACTAGCGCAGCGGACAATTAAAGCACCTAAGCTGGAAATGAGGCACCGCGTGCTCACTGTGGCTCGATGCTGTATTGTTCAGCGAATCCTTGGCTTGATGGGATGGCTTGACCCAGTGAGTTGAAATGCACTTCTGTTCGTATGTGGCCGCTTCGAATACATTCTAAATGCAGTCACCCAGGTCACTCTAGCGAATCAGTACGTGGCAGCGGATCAAACAGAGTTCGTGGTGTGTTTCAATGTCACATTCTTTTCTCCACCGTTTATCGTGCAAGCTTTCCCATGTAACCCCAGACAGTTCAGTAAGAGTATTTCTTGTATTCACTATTTAATGTGTTTTTTTTGATTAAATGAAACCCACACCATTTTGATCATTTTGTCTAATCGCTTTTGCACATGTTTTACAATGTTTTGTCAGATTGATTTTCCCCTTTCTCAAAACGGTATTATCTTTTCTTTATCATTATTATTACATTTTTACTTCTTCGTTTGCTTATTGATAGTTTAAACGAAAGCTTGAAAACTATTGAACTCGTAACAATTAGCTTACCAATGTTGAAATAAAAACGCGGCCTATCGAAATATCTAGATAAATTATAAAGAATCTGAAATGTTGAAATTGCAAGTGTATGAAATTGTAAATCCCAAAAGTATATTTTGTTTTATTATTTTATCAACTTATTTTGATCCACCTTTTCATGGAACGTAAAAACACATTCCTTGGCGAAAGAGAGAGACAGATCAGCGATTAAATGCATGTCCATTTATCCCACAAACGGAGCAACATTAAAGCCTTTCTCTCTCGTGGATGAAAATTTGAGCCATTAAAAAACGTCCCTTAATCTCTGCGGCCTCACAGACATGGACATGGCGTCGATGCTTAGCGGGCCACCAGGCGCTAATGTAATCAAAAGTAACATTATTGCTCCTTAAATTCCCACACGGCACCAATACATACACACACCCATTCACGATGCTACGATTAAGTCATTAGAATGATTAAGCAATTACGGACGAGGCCCAAAAAGGCTGTGCATGTGTGTGTGGCAAAGTGCTCTAGTCCCCGGCGTACGTGAACCGGAAAAGGAAGTGGCGTGGCGCAAAGGGGATTAATTGCCGCCATGGTCTGTGCGTCGTGTGCACAGCTTTCCGAGACACATCATGGTCGCTAAAATTTCACTTTGATGCCTCATTATCCTGTCGCTCATCTGTGCACGACTGCCACGGCTGTATGCGTGTGTTTTGGGAACGTTTCATTTCCACCACCGGACCAGTGCTAAATTCTTGGCCCGATTAATGGAAGGCTTTCGAAAGTTGGACCACACGCCCTGTCAATTACAAGCGCACACAGCCAGACACGTCTGAGCAGAAAAGCGTCGTTACGTCAGTCAGTGGGGGCTTTGGTGGTCCCCCCCATTGGGTCGATGCGAAAATTGTGTCGTGCTTTTTATTTAGGTTCCATCGTCACGAGCCACGAAAGTTTGTCGATGTGAAGCTTTCTTAGCTTAAAATGGATTTTAGTACAGTGAGGTAATGTTTTGCTTACTTTTTTAATAATGTAACAGAAAATATTGTCATGAGAGATGACGATTATGACAGGTTTTCGAGGAAAACTAAATAATCTAGATATTCAGCTGATGGTGGTGTACAAAAAGGAACACTTTTAGGGCTAAAGAGGTTCTGGTTCTGTCCATGGCATATAAGTTGTTATGTTGGATCTATTTTATGTTAGGTCTATTGTACGCATGTGTAAGGAGTTCACTGACAGCAGCTGTTTGAAAACTCTCTGCTGTGCTCTGGGCCCTCCAATTCTTGACCACTCTTGAATGGTGTGGCATCCTCATCCAACTCAACGATGGGAAGAAGCAAATGAGCAAGCTGTTCCGAGAAGATGGACAGGATTCGCCATCTTGAAGATAGGTTAGTTTCAACACAAGAACATACCATGTTGCAGTATACGTTGCTTCGTACTCGATATTCGTCTTCAATCTTCAATCTATTCGTCTTTTTTCTGATTTCGACTCACTGAGCAATATCGCCAGAACCTTATCATCACGGTAAAACTGTTATTTAATTCCATTATTTTCTTTTAACTCACTTGTTTTAGTTTTGTTACGGTTATTACGCTCAATCTACGCTTTGGTCTAAAATCCAACAATTTTTATTAATTCGGTGAAACACCGCAATCAAAGACTGGCAATTGGTGTTATTGGCTTCAAACCTTGGCATGCGGGAAAAGGGACATTACCTATGCGTTAACCCCATCGACAACTTGGGGTGATCTCTGGGTAATGCTTTTCGCCACTGTCTAGCCTGTCTAGTCTAGGAGATTAACGCCCGAGGCCAACTTTTTGTTCGTTTCACATCCGGTAGAGCAAATGATCTGCAACAATCGGGGCCAGCACACCCAGAGTGAGTGAATCACCAGCCAATTGTGGGGACCCGGAAACCTTCGGGCGACGTACGCAAGTTTTCACGCACCAAACTCGGCGCTCGGTGTTGTGCCACCAACAGGCGGGAAGATAATTACCAAAGAACACGCACCGATGCGCACCGCAACCGGAAGAGCACAGCCCTCGAGCGGGAAAACCCCACCACGCAGGACTAGGAACGGAACTTAAGATAAAAGAAAACGGATAATTAAAGGCTACAGTTGGACGGGAAAACTTTGTCGGCAATACTTCACCCCGAAAAGCGCATCCGTCTCGGCTATGGTTCGAATTGATGAATCTTTTGGTCTCTCGAGAGAAAGAGAGTGACAGGGGAGGGAGCGTGACACGGCTATTGCCAAGGATGCACGGGCGCCCAGGCAGCACGCGTTCCCGGATGCTGGAGTTTTCTCATTATAAGCACCGCCAAAAATTATCTGCTCCCCATCGCAACCGGCTGGCAATAACGAACGGTGGCCCCAATTAAAGAACGCTTCGATGCATAAATAACGTGTGGCCGCTGGGCCGCCTCACAGACAATCGGTCGACTTGGGCTCCCGGAGACTTCCGCTCACGGGGGGCCACATTTGCGTGGAAATTACGGTCGCCGCGCCTTCCGGTGGAAGCAATGCGGGAGGCACAAAGGGAGGGAGGGAGGGAGGGAGGGAGGGAGGGAGGCACCAACGGGAGGTCCTCGCAGTGAACAATTGATGTCGCAGGCGCCAACTGTGCTTCAGTGCCAACGCGGCCCAGGTTATCCGGGGGCTGGCTATTATTTTCTCGCTTCACTGCAAAGATTTGTCCAGGCTTTTTGCCCGTTCCCCCGGAAGTCATTTGTTGCTAATGCTGGGGATGCTGAGGAGCTTCCGTCGTCTTTCTTGTGCGGCGCGGTTGAGGAGAGTGTTGTAAACAACCGTTTGCCAACCAGGATTCCACGATTGGGAGTTCCACTGCGTCGGAGCTTTACATCGTACCAATTGAGGGGTGACCACTGACATGAAACGATCGATGCCCGTGAAGTGATAGTGATTGGTCATTCTGTCATGTTGTGAGTTGGTGCTGCGTGTCGCGAGTATTGTTGAATCGGTTTTTACCCCAATGAAAATGTTTTCAGAACAGGTCAAAAGTGAAGTATAAAAAAATTAAAATAAAATATGTAGTAGTGTTGCATACTTTTAGGCGTTTTTACAAACACATCATCTATTTATTGAAATAAATGAGTTTATATTACACTATTCATTTGCGTTTATAAAATTTCTTAATTGGAAGTTGGAACAGTTCAAGACGTTCAAAACAATTAGTTTGATTAAGACAATTTATGTAAGATATTAACAAATATTGGCTCCAATAAAAAGTGGGTTCCGAGTCGATTCGAGCATTCAATTATGAGCGAAGCTCTCGCATTATTCTACCACTAGTTTGGTAGGAAAACTTAAATTGTTTTTACACGACAAATGCATCGCCATATTTGTCAAATCGAAAGCAATAATTGAAACCACGATATGATCGGAGGAAAAATTCGTGCAAGTTCACCTTAGAAGGATGTTAACAATTTAGATAATCAATCGATGTGTTGATATACTTCCATGGGCACGGTTCGTAGAAAATCGCCTCTCTGCTCTGGTTCGCCCTTTGCCTTTGCGTATAATCCAATCCGGATAGTCAAATTTGTACACTTTATCTCAGATCAACTGCCGGTTCGGTTCTGCGTTCGTTCGCTCCACACAACCATTTGCTGCGTATTTCGGGAGCTGGTGTCACGACGAACCGGCTGAGATGCTAAACCGATTTCCCATCGTAAACACCGGAACTAACGTCCTGGCCGTGTTACGAAACTCGCTAGCTAAAAGCTTTCGAGCGGGATTTAACCAGCCCAGCCATGTGCCTGCGTGAAGGTGAAGTGTAAAGGGCAAAATCGATACCCTGGCCACCGCCGGCATCGGAAGGACCCTCGACCCAACCTCGCGATGGCAATAACAAGCATTTCCTGTTGAGTAATTTAAAAGCCCGCCTTGGACTGCCGGATACGACCTTGAGGTTGAGTTCGGAAAGGAGAGTAGTGGAGCTCATTGAATCGCGGATTGAATCGCGCCAGCCGATATCTACGATGGGATCTATCTATGACTAGCAATGAACCAATCAGTACCAACTCATCAGCATTGGTAAATCATCGGCAGCTGATGGAAGGTGTGGCACTCGTTTGCACTGGTGAAGAAAGAAAAATGGATCGAATGACGGTCTCTGGAAACCCCACCAACAACCCGTGACTTTCCCTCGTGAAAAGAGAAATGATGGAAAGCGTTGGAAAGAAATCAATCGTAGCTGTAATGAGACTACAGCCATTGGAAAAACAGCTAGGAAGCCAAACGCTAATTTGGTATTCTCTTGCCCGACTAACGGTTTCCGCATTCATTTGGCAGTGGAAAAAATTGTAGGAATAATGAAGCATCGATCAGCAAGTAAGTGAAACACAAATGAAATGAGGTTTTTATGGATTCCTTACATATAGGGGTCTCAATTTTAGATAGTTCGTTCTTCCGCTTTCAACCATCTTTATGTTCAGCTTCATGTCCGTTTTTAAACTTTATTCAACTTAATTATTTTTGTTTTGAATATTTTGCTTAGTTAGTGTACTTAGTTTGCACAATGTACTTAGTCAACATTTCACCAGGTTTGGATGAGTTGTTTGAAGCTGAATTTGCATTTTTCCTCACTGCTACATGTCGCTCCTAGCTTTACCCCTTGGGTGCGATTGCATTCAAATGTGCATTCAAATAATTAACCATTCAAATGTGCCACAAGCTTTCCCAAAGTGATTGCTAAACAGATTTAGCAAATCAAATCCGTGATTGAAGTGCTTCTCAGATCCGCATCTCATGGGAATCTTCCAGCGGCCGAGTGACGACTCCTAGGGCCTGTAGCCACTTGGACCATAGTGTCCAGCGTATAAAATTGTAATTGAATTCAAATCAATTCCGATTCCGAGCCTAACTTCGTAGTCATAATTTGATTAAATGTATCCAAACGCTTTGATTGACGTAATTACATCGGCCCCATTGGTCCGGTCCGGGGTTCTACCGATTCCCGGCTGTCCCGTTGCGGGTTCTTCGCTTCCGAGATGCAAACATTGCGGTGATCGTGGGTGTCGAACCACCCACGGTCGTCACCAACGATCACCGGCCTCGGGTGGCTCGAATCGAACGGACTCTCGAAGGAATTGCAATCGATTCCTCCCGAAGCGGTGTTGGGAAGTATTGAAACGCACAATCATTGCCAGAGTGCAGCGCTGCATACTGCACTCTGGACATTTGGACCACTTGGGCCTTCTCACAGTCTCATAATTACAATTTTATACGGATCAATTACAAGATCCCCCGTTTTGCTTGCCAACACAATTTACATAATTTTGCTTTATGTTCACCTCAAAGATTTGGCCTTCAACTAAGGCTTTTGAACCTTTTCCGAGAAGTAATCAACTTTAAATCAAATGAAAGTGTTAGTAGTGTTTCAATCAATAACAATATTAGTGATATTCTTTCTATGTGCAAACGAACCGGACACTTTTCTTTCAATGCAAAAGGCTTACAGTATGTGGAACAGCAGATATTTTTTCTTTCCTTCCCTTTTTTTCTTCCGATGTCATTTCAAAATAAATAAACTGTGTGTTTCGAGTCAAAAAAGGACGCAACATCCCCGAAGTTGATGAAGAATAAATAAGTGCCAATGCGAGGCGACCCGATAGTTTAACGTAACCATTTCGAAAGGTTAACTGTTGACTTCCTTTCTGATTCAATTTCTGGCGCCAGTCGAACGATTGATGTTCTGGGCGATTGAATCCTCGCAAATGAAGCCGATTCAAAGTTCAATCAGCATTCAAAACCCCTCCCCCGTTAGCCGATAAGAAACCAATCCATCTTCGTCCACTTACCGACGACGTTGAGCGACACGAAGTAGCTGAGGATCGGCAGGGTAGAGATCTGGCACTCGTAGAGTCCGGCGTCCCGTTTCTGGGCCCACTTGATCTGCAGCGTCCAGTCGCCGGTGCTCTTGTGATGGTTGGCCTGGAACCGCTGGTCCGAGGTGTAGGTGTAGCTGCCGACGGTCAGTATGTGGAGGTCGCGGTGGCGGATCCACGAGACCTGGATGGCCGGGACGGGGTGAATCCATTTAAAATCCAGCAGCATTCCATCAACGACACCGTCAGGCCCGGCCGGCATGAAATGAGAAATGTACGTCAAGAGTAAATATTTAATTTGATTATTCAAAGCCTCAACCCGACCGGTTCGGGACCGATAAGAGTGACGCGAAGAAAGAGGCAGTTCAGGATGCTGGGCCTGAGCGGAAATAATGGCTTCCCGGAGCGGGCCGATCGGAGAAGCCGGATCGCCGGAAGGGCCCGAAAATTTGCCGTCTTTGTTTTGGCCCCTCCGGATCTTAATGTTCTTAATAATTTCTGGACGGTTCCTTCCCGTTCTTCTAGCACTCCCGCTCTAGTATGGCTTCGCCATCGCGTCGATGGCTATGAATACTAAATCTTTCGCCCCTAGAAGGATCATGCCATCGACGGGACGAAATGCGCAAATTGGCCTCGGCGAAAATTGCGCCCAACTCGAGCGGAGGCCGGTGCTGAGTGCCCATCCATCTTAAGGACTTCCCGAGAGCGCAACAGCTGCTGCTGCTGCGGGAGAACTTTCCGGGAGCAAATCACCCGAAGCTTAGAAGCCCTGCGGGCCCCTGCCAACCCACGCTCTGGGGACTGCTTCCGCCGCCCAACAATCGCAAGCCGTTCCTTTGATCAAGGATCCCACCCCGAGTTTGCCGGGAGCCTCGCGAGCGTTTAGGGGATGAATGGTTGTTACCTGTTATTTCACTTATTTATTTTTCGTACAGGATTCGGGTTTTGCCTGCATCGAGCACACGGATTAAGGTATTTGTGAGCATGCTCTCGTCCGTTATGGGAGGGATATGTAACGGATTCGGGAAGCTGAGAGTACAGAAGTGAAAGGCTCTATGTCCGGGAGTCGATTGAAGATTTGGGTTTCGAATGGCCAAAACAGGGCACAACAGGAATTTTTACTTTTCGTGGAGCACATGAGCTTATAAGAAAATAAAGATCAATCAGTACAAGTGTTACTGGAGGAGCGATTGGAGAGTAAAACTGAAACTGAGTTTTATTGATGCAAAACAAAATTTATATTCTTCATTTCTTGGGTATCAAAGAAAGTATCAAAGCCATATGCTTGCGGCTTTAAAGTTTCATGTTTATCTGGTGTTAGTCTGCAGTTTTCCTTAGTATTGTTTGCCGTTATTTATTTAATTTATTATTATTTATCTTGTATAAAGACAGAACATTTTCAACTGTAGTTTCAAAAATGTTCGCAACTCAAACTCTAAAACGAGTCCAACATTTTTTATACAGTTTAATGTCATTTTTAACATAGCACAATGCACAATGTAACACAAGTGCAACAATCAAATTCGCAAACGGAGAGCCCTTACCTTGCTTCGCATTGCTTCAAGTCAGCTCTTGAAACGTTTCTTCGCATAATTATGATTATGGTTTGTAGAAGAAATTAATAGAATACACTATAACTTAGATGCGATAAGTTTTTGGCCATTATTTACCGCAACCCAACGACGGGGATTCCCGGGTAGATGATGTAACGTCGCCTCAAACGGTGGCTAACTAATTACAGATGGGCACCGCCTGAAGGCACCTTTCTCTGTGCCGACCTTCGCCAATCCCGAAGCGCAGAGAAGCCGCGATCCTCGCGATACATCAAAACGTCCTGGGGGCCAGGCAACGAAAGGCTACATTATAAAACAAAACGGCCCATGATCGTGGCGTAATTCTTCCTTCTTTCATTCCGTAATCGACGCTGAGCACACCAAAGTGAGCTGATAATTATTGCCGCTGAATGAAAATTTATGAACCCCCCGGGCGGAGGCGGAGGAACCCGCATTCGAGGGGCCGCATTATTCTCGCTTGCCAGGACATTATCGAATTTTTGATTACTTTTTGAAGGCACTGACTGGCCTGACTGGCTGACTGGTTGGCTGAGTGGGTGAACCGACTGCCTCCCGATGCGCGGCAAACAGTCAACAGTCGAGCCTTGCCATTGCAATTAAGGGAGCTCAGAAGTCCAGCCCGCGAAAGTCGATTTTCCCGGACTCTTTCGCCGGCGTTCCTGGCTAGACGTCCCGTCCCGGCCTGTTTATCCACCCAGGCGCCCGTTTTTGGGGGGCAATCAGTGGTAATTTTGTTTGGTTTGGCTTGTTTGCGGCCGAACCGGAAAGAAGGTAAGCAAATTAATTCATCTTATGCTTAATGATTGTTTATTTTTTCCACGACCACGCCGTGGACGACTACGGGTGGCCATCGACACAAAATATGACTGCCCTTGTTTCATACGTTTTGCCTCGTTCGCTGACATGTAGGCCACACAAATTAATTGAAATATATGGTGGCCACAATGTGCTGACCACATTGAAAGATGAGTTGCAATTGCCGGCCGAGGGCCGAGTCAGCTGCTTTGCAATATTTGCCTGTGGCTTTCGCGTTATTAAAAACAAACACGGTGCCGGCAACCAATGAGGCGTTCAAATATAATTTAAAACGAAAAGAAACAAAACGTGACAGGCGCGAATGGCAGACAGTCCCGATTTTTTAAATCGATGGGTGAATAAAATAAAACCTATCCAAACAATTTAAAAAGGCGCAAAAGAAGTAACAATGAAAGGTGCAAAAAATTAAATTAAGGAAATCGAGGGAGAAAACTTGGAAAAGGTGAAAACTGGAGAATGGAAGTCAGAACAATACAATGAGAAGGATACAAATACATAAAACATATAAAATTAAACAGTAAACGAAACGGTTGAAGTAAAACAAATAAAACTAATGATCCGAGAATGATATAAAAGCCAGTGAAACCCAAACACCAGATGGTTCATACCAGTGTTAACATCATCCAAACACTAAGCCAATCCTGGCACTAAAAGGGCGAGAGGACTGCGCCTTAGTGGGGACATTAGTGAAATTTAAACTGAATTAGGCTTGTAGTATCTTTCGTTGGCCCTACGCCAGCCTGTCACTTCAACACCCCAGCTTACATGCCACACCGGACGGCTCGTCGGTTGGGAAGTGACAGCGCAATCCTCGCTTTTAACATCGCCCATTATGACAGGACGACGCTCACTTTTCCGTGTAGCCGGACGGTCGGACCGGCTCTTTCCGGAGGGGCCAGGTGCAGTACGCAAAAAGCGCGCTGCACCGACCTGTGGCAATGCACAGTGGTCCCAAAGTGTCGTCTTACCGTTTTGTTGGCCAGATTCATCACCCGACAGCTGAGATAAGCGGATTTACCGACCAGCGCGGTCACATTGGTCGGTGTCGTGTCGTCGAAAGACGGTGCCTCCCATTTGCCGCTGCTGCTGCTGCTGCCACCGGCACGTGTCAACGACTGCGGCTCCTGATGGGGCTGGGCCGATGCCGGCGAGCCCGAGCCCGAGCCCGATGCTATCGAGGCTGCGGCCACGTAAGCGCTCAGATGAGCGGTGCTGATATCGAGCAATGATTTATACCCGTCGACGGGTTGGCTCTGCTGGACGCCACCGCTGGTGAGATCTGTAATTGGAAATGGCAGATGGAGAGGAAAATTGTTTCAGTACATCGATCACGGTGCAACCTCCAGAACTCCAGGGCCATCGGTTGAAGAGTTGTCGTTGGCGAACTCGCTCGCAAAGGTGTGGTCTTGAGCGTGGTCCGCTGCGCGTATGTTTATGTTATCCGGCGGTCAACCGGGAATAACCGGCACCATCTCGACCCCAGTCGACACTGGAACTACCAGCATGGGCGGAGAACCCATTTTGGCATGAATCTGTTATCGAGCGCGCCCCCCAAAGGGCATGCCTTCTAATCGTAACATCTTTGCCACTGGCTGGCTTGCTGTCTGGCCTGACTGGACATTGGGCTAGTGGCAATAATCAGGCACTGTAATCTTCACCAGCGGCGCACTTTAATGCTTTGTGCGGTAGTGGCGAACCCTGACACTTGGTAGCCAGTGTGCCTTGATGGCAGCCACTGACCCGGGTCCGGTTGGGACACTCGCATCCGAACCTGGGAGCGCTCTGCTCTGTTTGCTCTCTAATAAATAATACAGCACACATTCGTCTGACAATCATTTTTCATTTAAAATAAATGATCGTTCCGAGCGGGGCGGATGACGTACGATCGTAATTTAACTTGCAGCATGCGAAGATGAAGTGGAGCCACGAGTCCGTGATGTTACTCTTGGGTAAAGTTAACGAAAGAAAGCCACCAGCTGGACGATGCGGTGGACGAAGCGGTGGAGTTTTTTTCGCATATGAACTTGCAGATGCCCGTATGCAAAGATGCAGCACAGTGTTTTGTTTGTTTTGGACTAACCTTTCAATGCATTTTATTCTAAATCATCACTCAAAAACGTTTTACTTCTGGCTTTTGACGATTAGTTAAATCTAAAGTTGGTATTTACAGAATCTAGGGCTTAATGAGAAAGTTTATTGTTACGCAAAGAAATTGAATCTTTTATATTTACTTAATGAGTTCTCGCTGCTTTCCAAAGCATATGATTGTTATAATTACCGTATTTTTCCGTGTATAACGCGCACTTTTTTCCCAATTTGTTTAGCTCTAAAATCTGGGTGCGCGTTATACAAGGGTAGTAAAAATTTTGTCTCTTCCAAACATACAAATGTGCCCTTTTAGGTACATATTCTATGGTATTATTGAATAAATTATGAAATGAAACACTTGTTAGGAATATAATTATCCATACAATATTGTTACATATAATATATACCCAAAATGGGGGGTCTTCTAACTTATATACATTCTGTCAAATAAGTACCGGGAATTTGTGATTTAAAAAAAATGCTTTATTTGATTTTCGATTTTTTTTATGCGTAATGTTGCTACATATGTCACTCACTTATGTTGAAAATTTCGGCTATTTTTAAAGCTCAGTTAATTTTTACAGCTTTTTTGCGTGAAAGAGTTTTGTCTCATCGGCGATTTCTGCCTTCTCCTAAATAAATTGACCACGAAACGGTAATTTGAGTTTCGGAAACAAGACAAAGCTATAGGGAACCAGATTTGGTCAATACGGTGGCTTTAGCATCATTACTTCGTAGGTTTTGGCCAAAAATTCGCACACAAGCAACGATCTTAAGCTTCGTATGCACGTGGTCTGTTCAAAAAATTTCACGACATTTGGATTTCATTTTTGGATTTCGCGTTTGTGGTGGATTGCTTTGCACAAATTGCGCATAACTTTAATATTCGTTATTGACCGTTCTATCTATCGGCAACAACTCGTGTGGCACCACGACCTTGTAATTGAAGAAAACTGTAAGCGAAACTGTTCACATTCGACCAAACTTTGCTTTTCGACGTTTACATCTTCTCGGTCCTCTTAGAAATTTTTGAACAAAACAGCTGTAAAAGTAAAGTAAAACAGCTGTCAAAGATTAAGTGATAATTTAAAATGGCCGAACTTTTCACCATAAGTCACTGACATGTGTAGCAATCTAACGCTACAAAATAATCGAAAATCGAATAAAGCTTTTTTTTTAAATCACAAATTTCCGGATACTCTATTGTCACAATGTACCTCTTCAGAGAGTGACAATGAGGAGTACATTGAACAGCAATTAGAGAATATCAATTTCTCAGACAGCAGTGAATATGAGTTTGAAGATTATTACGAAATATAAAATACTAGTATGTCTTTTGCAATGTATACGCATTTTATCTGTAGTCTACTTTAGAATATTTATAGAGTATTTAGAGTAATACATTATTATCATTTGGTATTTGTTGGATATCACATATCTGAAAAATGTAAAGTAATAAACTTTTTTTCCAATTTTGTTGTCGTAAAATATGGGTGCGCGTTATACACGGGTGCGCGTTATACACGAAAAAATACGGTAATTATTGCTCATTGGTAAATATAACAGAAAATGGAGGAAACAAGACACTGAATTTAAGCTCTCAGATTTCTTGGCTATAATGTGTATTGAGCATACTTATGTTGTGCGAACAATGGAAATTCCACAACTAACAGTTTCAGATCCGATCGAATAGCATGAATGTAGTAAATGTGTAACATTGAATAAGCAAAGTGGCGCGCTTTGAAACACGCATCGAATTAGAGAAACAATTTGTACATAAAAAGGGGTGCTCGAATAACAACTATAATCGAATCAATCGCAGCGCTGATCTGGGTCTAGGTTGTGGTAGGTGCTACGTTTGTTGGAGCGTTGCTCATGGACCCGGGCCCAACAAGCCGGCGGTTTCTTCCGGCACCGTGACCCGCACGAATCCGATGATTAGTATGAATTTTGCATAATCATGCCTAAACGGTGCATGTACAACATTTCGCGTGTAACGAGACCACACCGGACACGGTGGTGCATGCTAACCACACATAATGTATTTGGCGATAATAAAAGGCCCATGTACAAGGGAGGGTCCTGGTTAAGCAGGCTCAACACGTGCCAATTAGCCTCTCAATTGGGACCATAAGAAATTTATAAGAAATAGTAATGTGGCAAAATGCACGCCTTGGATTGCACTTTAACCCGATCATGTTGAGCTTGACTAATTGCATAATTCTTAGCAACATTGGCGCTTGGTACGATTATTTACAATTCATTTATTGCTAACGAGCCCCCGAACCGGGAATAATATAATTAATCTCCTACTCAGTAATTACGTTTGTTAAATAATAACAATCCATCCTCATCCGCGAGGCCTCCGCAATCGTTTTTCTCTGGGGGGAGCGTGATCCCGGGTGCGCCGGTCGGTGCACAATTCCAGCACCTAAAACCCAAAAGAGCTCTTTTTTCCGTTAGTGCCGAAAGATAAATAACACATGTTGGGCTGCCCGTTCTAGTCGCGAAGGCAGCACTCGCGGCCGGGTTTTCTCTCGGTCCTTCGGGACCGGTATCTGCAGTCTGCTGCCAACGGAGGCCGGTTGCAGTTGCAGCTAAAGCGAGCAACAAACTGCACTCCGCACTCGATATGCCGGTGCCAATGGTGGCCACGCGGGCCAAAGCTCGCCGTTGCTCGCCTTGTGTTTGCTCAGCTGCAGCCGGTGGGCCAAAAGATTAAACAAACCAGACCCACGGTGGATGCATGCGACACAGTCGGCCCCCCCGGGAGACTCTGGGGCCTTCTTCTGATTTGATATAAATGTACATTTTCTTGTTCCGCATTTCGACACACACCACTCACCGGAGCTTGGAGGGTCTGGTACGGCTGGTCGTTAATTCGTTCTCCGCAGGAGAACGGAAACGAATTCTTTCCGCGTGCTGCCAGAAACGCCCGCCCGAAGGGCGTTCGTTCGCCGTACTGCCACAAGGGCCCCCGGTTTCAGCCGAATTTCTTGTTCCATTTCAATAAAGTTTGTGTTTGCACGCTGAATTATGGCGCTAGTTTGCCATAAATTACATTCCAAACTCCCTTCGGCTCACCGGGAAGGTATTTTCTTCCCGGACCGGGTGGTTTCGGCAGCACTTCGTTTTTTTTCCGGCGGCGAATCCGGAACCACTCCGGAACGCTGTCGTAAACGTGTAGCAAGCAAACAACGCAAACCCATCGTCGGACAGCTGGCCGAATGTCACCGAAAGTTATGATCCACTTCCGCGGGCTAGTTTTTGGGCGGTCCGTGACGCGATGATTGCCCCTTTACAGGATGGGATCGTGGAAACGAACGACGAACGACGACATAGTGATTTAGAAATTAAAAGTATGATTTTGGTACTCGTGGAAAAGTGTTAGTTATATCACTTTTATGCCGGCTGTTTGTAGTTATTTTTAGAAATAGTTGTAAGAAAACAGTTCAACATTTTGATCAGCCTCATCAGTGTTCCGATCTTCAGTGTTTGCCTTCGATTCGAATTCATGAAGAGTTACTCTGGTGATGTCTCTGTTTAGGGCACTATACACTTTGGGGTGGTTTCGGTTCAGCTTAAGCTTTTTAAATGTTCTAATCGTCAAACATGATAAATTGATTGGCTTTGCGCCTTCATAGCTCAGAGTTTAAAGGCTTTACGAAAACCAGCTCATTTCAAAGTGTGTTAACATTTCGACCTAAAAACTTCATCTGATTCGAATGTTAGGATCGTTTCCCTAGCAAAGTTAAGAAAAATCTCTTTCTCTTATAAGAAAAGAGGCACCCATTCAAATATACATTTTTTTATATTAAAGACGACTGATTATTTGGAAAAAGAACAGTTTTTATCGTAAAAAATAAGTGGAAAAAATAATAAATTAAAAAATCACAGTTTACGATGATTAGTGATTTAGGACAAGTACGAATCAAATTGTTCAAGTGATAGAACTCAAAGATTAAAATTGATTAGAAAACATTGACAAGAAAATCAAACGTTCCATGCAGAACATGACGGTAAACCCACGTCATCGGGTGTACGACATGTGTTCGGTGGCATGACGGAGAACTCTAAGCTCCGTCTAGAGGATTACTCTCATTGTATCGGACAGATTTGTGAAGCCTAAAGGATAACCTCATAAAAACCCGCTCGGCGCGCTAGCGAACTCTGTTCTTGTTTAGAGTACATCGTAAACCTTTAGGCCATAGCGGGGGCCGAACTGAACGCATCCCACCATCCATTAGATAATTGAAGCGAACTTTTGCAAACTAGCCGGCCCTACAAATTAATGGAACCCGCCGACCGAAGCCGTCCCAATCCATTCCAATCCTGCACGTCGAGCCGTCGGCCTCCGCATGATGGGATCATGTGGGTCCGCCGCCGCTGAAATCTGCTGGCCCCCCGATCTCGGCTGGATCAAATTTAAATTTATGCATCCATCGTCCAGCCATCCAACGCACGGCATCCAGCCGGTAATCCGGCGCACCAGGCGGAGATATCTAATCGAAAGTTATTGCTGACGCCAAAACGGAAGTTATTCTTACACCCCGGCGCCAGAGTGAACGAAGGATGGCCGTCCACCACTCTGCGTCGTCGTCGGACGTGACAAATGAGTTCGCTTTGGATGTAGTTTAATTATTTACCGCTTCATAAACCGACCTGACGGGTCGGAGAGATAATCGGGTCGCCGACCAGGCACGGCCGGATGATCCGTGCGGTCGAGAGCCGTCCTGCTATCGAACGATAGTGGGTCGCCGGTCAGCATAGGACGATCTTCCGGGCACCAGCCAAAGCACCAAAAAAGGTTTTGTCCTTCGGTGGTTAGGTCGTTCGCAATGGAGGCGGCCAAAGCGGATGCATAAAATTATGGTACCATTTTTCATCCCTTCCTAGGCCACATTTCCTCGGTACCGAGGGCTTCATAAAGCAAAGATATTCCAAAAATCCGGAATCCCACCCGTGGTCTTGGGCACATTTTGGGGTGGAGAGCTATGTCCGAAATGCGTTTGTCCGGATTTTTCTTCCGCCCCCCGGAAAGGCAAGGACCTAACCAAGCAGGTGCGTCCCCGCCGTAGGATGCCGCCGGCGAAGCGTGAAGAAGATCTTTAAGAATCTATGGCCCGTTCGGGCAGGTGGGGACTTTTTACCGATCGAAAGGACCCCCGCTAAGGTTAAGCTATCGGAAACGGCCGGAGACCGGATCTGGGCAGTTAAGTTTTATTGCCGTAAAGATATATTAACTACCGGCGCGAGCGTGCGGCCAAATATTTCCATCATCCTGCGACTGTTCTGCGGTATCCCTGCGGGCTGCCCAGGAACCTCTCAGGAACGGGAAGTTATTTCCCTCGTTATTCATGCTCGGCTCGGCCCCCCTTTTTTACGATCGAATGATAACGCGCCCTCTCTCGGGAGCATGGGGCATTAATTTTGCACACCGCCCCAAAATTTGCTTCGCCACCAGAGCCGAACTAATTTATGCGTCCCCGCTGCAGATGATTCGATCGGCCGCTTGATTGGGGATCGCCAGGATCTTGCCCGGGTTTCCGGGATTCGAGGTCGAAAACGAAATCGCTGCAATTAAAACGGAGGATGTGCGTGAGGATGTCGTAGCAAACCCTCCGATTAACTTCCCGGGAAGCGACCAGGATGAGATTTTAGTGTGACGGCCGCGAACCGCGTTACTTCAGCTTGGTAGAAGAAGACAGACCTGGGACGGTCTGGGCGGGCGCGACCCGCGAGGGATTTACGGTCTGGTGGTACCACCGTAAAAAAGTCATTCCGTGGACTAATGAGCTCCTCTGCGGGGGCTAACAAGATTTCCACGGGGACAAATTCAGCCGCACACACACCTGTCTCTCTCTCGGGAGCAGTTTATGTGAGGCTACTTGCGGGCCTTGCGGATTTGAAGCTTCCGTATACTGGAAACGAGCAGCCGGACGAACGACTCGGCTCGGTTGTAAACAGGCAATTTACTCTGATAAAGTAAAATTTACTTCGTGGCACCGACGAAGATAAATTTGAGCCGCGCGCGAAATCGCTGGTCACGGTAAATCCGCGCAAGATGGAACCGTACCGATAGGGCATCCTTTTCGAGTTTTAAATTTGTCACCGTTGACTAATGAGCTCGTTTTAAATCACTTCCCTGGTTCGCGGGTGCCTTCCTTCGTGCGATAAGCTGCAACCGGAGCTTTCACCGGCTTCAACGTGGCGGTGTCGTTTCCTGCAATTAGATTAGGAGCATGTCCACTTTGGTGGCCTGTTGCGCCTTTACGGTGCGTCGCAATGTTCGCAAAACTGGTACCGCATCTACGGATCTCTTATTTTATAATCCGTTTTCGATGCAAAGGTTTGAGCTACTAGCACTTCGTTCTTTCGAATTTCGATGTTACGAGGTTTACAAAAACAATAGAAGACCATAGCAAAGCAAGAGGTATCGATTTAAATTTCATTGCATATCTTTAGGTGTATAATTTATGTTTTTTTTTAAATAAATTTGGCTTGAAGTATGAGCAAACTCAAATCCATTCTAATTTTAAAGACAAGTTTTTCCGATGACTCCAAGTTTTTTTCTCTCGTCCTCCAAAATCCAACAATGAATCGATAATCATTTAAAGTTTTATAGGATTAGCATGAAACAGGCGCTTTGAGAGAAGGCACAAGATCTCTTGGCCGCTGATCGGTCAGCAGTGGATTTCCGGTCGAAGCGTGCTAAGATTTTTCCACAATGAGTTGACAGTTCTGGTCCGCTTTTTCCGACGCGTTTCGCGAGTGAATATTTAATAAAAAGCCACTGAGTTTGCCGACTGCACGAAATGCGATTGCTTTACTTTATCAATTATTCAGTCAACCGATTTTTCTTCTCCCCGGCAAAGACCCCAGCTGGAGCGTTCGCCCGAAAGGAGTTCGATAAAAATCGGCAGCACTGACTGGGCGGTGAGACGAGAAGCAATCAGGACTGGTGCCAAAAGGACCGGCATAAGTTTGGCCGTCTTTGAACGGCCATTCAAAACGCGCCCAGGATCGAAGAATGGACAGATTTAAGAAAAATCGCCGGATTGAGGTAGTAATTAATTGAAGAGTTCCGATTATTGCACATCGGAAAACGGTGATGAAATTATGGAGGAAATCAACACTCGTGTCCATTTTAATTGAAACACAAAACATGGCTTCAAGTCATCTAAGAGGCCATTTAACGTTTCGTTCTCGAAAAGGTTCGCAGGAACGGCCTATTTTTAGGGATAGAAAAACCGTAAATTACGTTGTGTGCTAAGCGAAAAGGTGTTCGTAGAAATCAATGATTTTGCGTACACCATCTGCGTACCGAAAATGGAACTTATTGCTGTCGTTGCTATTTTTGGCCACAACACCTGGCATAGGCAAGGCAGGGCTAGTGGCAGTAGCAATGAGAATCGTATTGCTTGTAACATGGTCGTAAAAATGGCTTCACCAGCACAGCAAAAGCTGATGCTTCAAAACCACGCATCACTTTCGGGCGTGAGCCCGATAAATCAACCGGGCCACCGGTATCGATAGGTGCTACTTGAATCAGCACTTAACAGGTGAAATCGAAAGCACTTTTCCAGCAAATATATCAACCGATTACCTTCTCGGTGCTCAAACGCTTCGGCGTCGCCGTTGCCAGAGCAAATGCGTTTCGAGTGCGAAGGAAAACAAAAACTGGAACAGTCTGCTGTTTTCGGGGGCTCCCGACAAAACCGGGGGGCTGTCGATGGTGCGTGAAAAATTCACCACACCAATTGCGTACGTCTAAGCACTTTTGTACGCATCGTTCCTAGAACTCTGGGATCTAGCCATTAAGTGGTACACATTGATTGAATTCCGAGACGGACAAGAAAAATGGGAACAATTTCGTGAGGGTTGCGGTTCTGTTTCGTATGCCACAGAGTGTGTACCGTGCGTATCTCTTCAACGAGCGTTAAGTGTTTAGTCTCCAAGCGCAACGAGAAAAAATGTTTAACGCTGTGTAGGAAACTTTAAGCGAAGAATAAATCAAACTTGGCTTATGATGTGGAACAGGAGTATTAAGTTACTGCAAACTATCGGCAAAGAGCATGGAGTGCTTCAAATTGACATTTAATTAAATATTTTTTCGGACGAGATTTTAAACAGAGTACATCAATCAAAGAGAATTTGGCGATCGAGAGATTAGTAATATTTTTGAGCAATTGATCGCTCGTAAAAAAGCTTTAATTTATGATTTGAATCCTGAATCGGTTTTGTTAGTGTATAACCCTATAATTTCCATGATTTGTATTTTAAATAGTATGGAATATGAATTAATTTCGAACATATTTATTGTCTATTTTTCTAAGCCTCCTCTCCAGATCCGAGATTGGGCCCTTCGTCATATTTTTTTTCTCTTTTGCACATTCCAATACGAACAGAACGCACCGGAGTGCCGGTGGGTACCATCTGTCTCCACAGCTCATTTCTGCTCAATTTTTCTAGATGTGAAAATATATTTGCCGTTCGTGGAACTCATCCAGATACTTTTGCAACGCAATGAAGGATACTTTCGTGAAAGTTTATCACCCGCGAAAGCAATAAATGAGATTCTTGTGCAAAGTAATGCCGCTGGCCGCGTTTTACGGATTGAATCGCGCGAAGGAATTTTGTCAATCGCTCTCACCGATGTGAAGGGCACAAACATTGTTCGGCCCCCAGAATTCGGGCCCCGTAGTCCCGTACCCGGCTTATTGCTTTGTCACATATGGTACCCGGTGTGCCCGTTGTCGATGACGAGGAACATAAAAATGAATTATGGCGAGTTCTGGCTAAACAGATGGCTTAAAACTTTGGTCGCGTGTACTTGCAGGGTTTTATTTCTTGGCCCAAAGTTATTTGCCGAACTTTTGGGTGCGATCCACGAATACCAGGAAGCGGTAGCCGGATTAGGGCGGACTTTACCATAAGTGGATTGGGTTTTCATTTCTCATCAACTTCTTTTAAGAAATCATTTAGAAAGATTCGATGTAAATGAAGTTCACCATGCATGGACGGACGGAGCCACATATGGCGGGAGTAAATCAATAACGCAACGATTCCCTTATTCGGGGACCAAACATTGACTCGATCTACATCATTCGTTCGTTGTTTTCCTTTTTTACTTATCTGGGCACTACAAACGCCTAGCGATCCCGATCTATAACAAAGATCCCTTCATCGCTCACGATCGAGGACGATCTACTTCAAGTCCAGTCGTATCCTGGCCTTGAATAAATTATAAATTCATGATGGCACAACTGTCAGCTTTCTTAAGTAATTAAATTTCTTCTCTAAATTTTTTTAATTTTTTAATTTTGTTGTCAAACGTCCTTCAAAAGTGAATGCAAGAAACGATGGCTGATGTTCATAATAATGTTTTTAACACCTTTCATAAGAAAAAATATCAAAAAATATGTTTTGTACACATTACACTTGGTGTCTATTTCATACGATCGTTTTCGCTCAAAACACATCCAATTTTACATTCGTTAGCGTTGGAAGAATTGAAGTCGTTACCAGTTTGCTATGCACGCATAGCAAAAACCGTCCCTGCCCTTATCTTTGCGCGATAAGGATCTGTTGCGTTCTCAGAACGCTTCTCTTTCGCAACATAAAAGACATTTTACTGTCATACGCACGTACCGCAGCGCGTGTTTCCCTTCGCCATTCCCGCCATTTGTATGTTGTATGCAAAAACAGACATCCTTCTATGGATGATGTGTGCGGTGAACGGCGTAAGAAGCAATTGAAACAACAATTGTGTCACTTCCACATCACTTCGGAGCGTCCCGGGCACGTCACCATCAGGAGTATGTTTCATTGCGTCAAAACAAACATTGACAACCCACAGCAATGTTATGAAGTACGCAAAACCGATACCGAATCAGAGATCGTTAGGAATCGATAGTGTGGAGAGCATGTTCCCGATTCCCGAGCAGTAGAAGAAGCCTCCGTAAGGAGCACCCCAAAAACCAGGGGACCACTTTTCTGGTATGCGCGCAGACGAAACGCAAACCTCAAGTCACGAAACATTGTGCTGATAGTGACATGTCGTCAGCCGGGAGTCAAAGGCGGACCGCGGGGCGGACCGGACCGGAAGAAGGCGACATTTGGATGACGTGCAAGTTGCAGTGGCACTCACAACTTCTCCGGGAATAAACTGGCAGCAAATAAGTTGAGCACCGAGCACGAAAAATAACACAGAACCGTTCATCGCTTTTTTGACGTGCGAAAAACTTTCCTGACAGCCACGGGAGTGAGACGGGGCTTTGAGCACCATCTTCCTCGTTCGGAGAAATCGGTGTGGTTTTCTGGGCAAAGTTTCAAGTTGTTCCCCGGGAGGTAGGACATGCTTCCTCTGTATGGCTGGATGCTCGGAGCCGCAAAAGATCATCTCGCTGATGGCGGGACAAACAAGCCCCGAGCAGTGCGCGACCAGCGAAGGATGTGCCCGAAGTGAGACGACAGCATAACTTTGGTTTTTTTTTTTTAAACATTGCTCAACAATTTAGCTCAGCATCAATGAAGCACTTTTGGCTCTACTCCTTGCATACTACATCAGAAATATGATAAATTACAGTGGTCTTCGTGCTGCGTTGAAGTAGTTTTTGGAGACGTCCATGAAGCAGCTTATAAACAGTTATGAAGTAGACTCGAAGATGAACATTTTTAAAGAAAGTTCTTTTGTAAGTTATTTCGCGATCTTAGCTTACTTTACAGTTTACATTCAGTTTACGGTTGTAAATTTAGTTTAATATTTTTCGTGAGAGTAATGGAGTCTTTACCGTCATTACCTTTCGCCCTCTCAAGGGTAATTTGGTGTGGACCATCCAAGCATTTGTGGAACAACTTTTTGTCGGAAAAAGTTCCAGAAAATACCAAAACAAATGGAGGTTGGATACGCACACTATGAAGTCGAGTCAAGTCGAGTCGAGATGAAGTCACACTACACAAAACTGGAATGAAAACTCAAAAGAAAGGCGGAACAGAAAGTGGCTTCTGCATCGAATCGTATCGAGAGATGAATGGCGGACATACTTCAAGAGTTGCAAAATGCAGAAGACCAACTGTTAACTTGCTGTGCTTTTCAGAGACAATGGAATTGTTGCTTGTGAATGTTGTTTACCCAGCTACATCGCAAAACTTAAAAAAACGATTGAAATATCGCAAACCAAGGCAGTTGGCAGTTGGCAGATTTATAATTTAAAAAAAATGAATTGATGAATAAATTTGCATAAAACTGCAGCAACATGTTTCACGGTAATTTTATGAATTTTCTGAAAGTTTGAAATTTCATAGCTTATATCGAACTGAATATCGACAAACACCGATTACCGGCCGCATATATTAACAGTTAAACTATACAATATGTTTCCGTAGAGAAGTTAACGTGAATGAAGGTAGAGCAACTCCTTCGCACTAATTAGGCAATTAAGTTTAATTGGATCGAAAGCTTTTGCGAGCATAAATCTAACGATTTGATGAGCTAATTCTCTCACATAATTACAGTGTTAAGTTGAGTGCTACCGAAAACTACATCATTGACAGCGACGACAGTGACGAACATGATCGGAATATATGGTGCACAGGGTACTTGCCATACGCTCCGGGCACCGTAAACCTTTTTCCGGAACGCATCAGAACGAACGACCCACTGGGACTGGGGCGCAAAGACTCTCGAGATGTTGCCACTATGAGATGAGCGCCATTATCGTCAGGCCTCGGGTCGGGAGAACGGACCGAGTGGCATAAGCTTTCAAGAACAAAGCACCACACACCGTATCCTTACGGTGAAAGGTGGTGCCTCTGGTGGGCTGAGCGACCCAGTCCGTACCCTAACGCTATTACACGATAATTATTGCGCAAATAAATTAGACGCCTACAAGCGGCCGACGCCTGATGGCGGGGTGTTCTTACGCCTTTATGAATGTCTCCCCCCCTAACGTCAAGGTATGGGGTCTAAAATGAGGCATTTGGGTTCGGAACCGGGCAGACGTCAACCAGAACGACCAAAGCAGCGGAGAACATTTGTAAATGGTACATCACTTTGAAGCCATTGCCTCGACAAATGAGAATGAGGTCCTCCCGATACTTCACACGCCGAGGTCGAAGCAGGGTAGCGGTAGTGTCCTTCGTCCTTCACGGCGTGCCGTTTCCCTTGATGGCGTGATATTTGTCCACCAGCACAGATTTGTCACGGCCGTGCGCGGCCTTTATTCCCGACCCGACCCGCTGGGGTGCGCAGGATATGCAACGTTGAGGCACGGAAGCACGGGGCGTGGGTTCAAGAAAAATCTGCTTAGCGGCACACCGAGAAGTTACGCGTAAAGTGTTTTAAAATGAGAAACGTGCTTCAGCATAAATCCGCAAATAGGGTAACAGAGACAGAGAGAGAGAGAGAGAGAGAGAGAGAGCGTCCTTGAAACTTTCAATTTGCTGTGTTCTTTCGCCTGGGCCCGGGCGTTCCTTTCTGGCCTCGGCGGTTCCGACCTGTCACGAGCAATTTTGCGGTAGTTTCATTCCATCGGAGACCATCTTGGTGGAGCGAATGGACAACAGTAAGGCAACAGATACTAACAGCGGCAAGAAACACACATTTCGCTTTGTACATTCTCAATCACCAGCAGTACCGGGCAAGGCACCGGAATGGAGTGATGCACCAGCGGCCAGCTGCTCAAGGATGTGTGGACCGAGCGATGAATTGTTTTCATCGTCACCATCCCGCCCGGCTTTGAAGACGTCTCCGAGTGACATTTTTGACATGACAGTTTGGAGAACAAATCTGGACAACTATTCGTCCTGCAATCGTCCTGGGAATGTAGCATTGTGGCGTGTTTCGAAAACCTCGCCAAGGTGTGGCCGATGAAAAAGGGCTTTGTAGGTATGAAAGAGGTATGATGCTTGAGAAAGCAAATATAGCTCTTAAGAGTGGCAACCTTGCCCCATTATTTCTGATAATGTTAATTGAAAAATACGAGACCATTGGTACCAATTGGCCGGCGAGTTGAAACATAGAAAGTCATATGTTCCAGAAAAGAGAATGTGATATATGATTTGTAATCAATTTTAAAAGCAACCAATAGAACAACAAACTATAAAATCGCGTCTTGCTTCCTCAGCATGATTTTTTCTTCCAAACATGATACTCCAAAACACCGTGTTTTATGATATTTTGTGAACGGCTCACCAGGCGTCTCCATTTCGAACGAAATCAATTTACATTGAACAATGGCGGGTCCAGCGATTTGTTTTCTATTATTACTAAAAATTTTTAATGTGAAAATGATAAAATAAAATGTGGAATATACGGGACGAACCACAGCTCACAGCACAACAAAATATAAAAATACATTTGTTATTGATTATAAAATTAACTTTTGTGCTCAATCATGAACATTTAATAAGCGTTTCAGGTAACAATTTTTTGTTTCATTATCCGCTATGCAAACTCTCGAGCTCCTTTCTGACGATGTCAATGTATGTCGCTTTTTCATAGAGCTCGAGGTTGAGCCATCGATTTTTGAACGCCTAGTCGAACATAAGCAAGATGAACGGCGTGTGGTGACGTTAATGAAGCTTGTTCCGTTGCCGCTTGTCATTGGTATGGGTATTAGTAGGTTCTAACTAACGCATGAGGCGTTAATTTATTGACAACAAAGTATAATCACAGGCCATTTAAGGCTGGCAGTGTCAGTACAGACGACTCATTGCTGGTATGCTACCCGATCGTTCATATCGTCAGCATGTCGTCAGCTTAGGAAAACGCTGCGGAAGAGAATTTGCAACCAAAAAAACTTTCGTTTCAAACAATAAATAGTTTTGTTCGTTTTATTGAACTCATTCAGGTTTAATGTAATTCGATTTGAAAGGCTTTTTGACTTCCACTTGATAAGTGCCACGTAATACAAAGAACATCAGCATGACACGATTCCTGCCTGCCGAGCTTTCATCGTATGATCGCAAACATTGATTTACCGTATTTTTCCGTGTATAACGCGCACTTTTTTCCCAATTTTTTTTAGCTCTAAAATCTGGGTGCGCGTTATACAAGGGTAGTAAACATTTTGTCTCCTCCAAGCATACAAATGTGCCCTTTTAGGTACATATTCTATAGTATTATTGAATAAATTATAAATTGAAACACTTGTTAGGAATATAATTATCCATACAATATCGTTTTTTAAGTCATGGCAGGGAGTTAAAACAGAAGTTGTTGTGAAATCATTTAAAAAATGTGGCATCAGCATGGATCTGAAGATGTCGCAATTTATGAGGACTCTTCAGAGAGTGACAATGAGGAGTACATTGAACAGCAATTGGAGAATATCAATTTGTCAGACAGCAGTGAATCTGAGTTTGAAGATTATTCCGAAATATAAAATACTAGTATGTCTTTTGCAATGTATACGCATTTTATCTTTAGTCTACTTTAGAATATTTATAGAGTATTTAGAGTAATACATTATTATCATTTGATATTTGTTGGATATCACATATCTGAAAAATGTAAAGTAAAAAATTTGTTTTCCAATTTTGTTCTCGTAAAATATGGGTGCGCGTTATACACGGGTGCGCGTTATACACGGAAAAATACGGTAATTTGGTTGCAAATGGCATTTGAAGTGATTTAAATTTTATTGTCGGAAAAGTGTGCCAATTAAATCGCATTATGACAAACGATTAATTTGGTTCGCCGTGTGCGCGGACGGCATTCCGGAGCCCAACCACAGCTTGTGGCATTTTTCATTAGACATCAACCGCCGCCAACCGGTGCACCAGAGTGCTGTGCATGTGACGTGCGAGATTAACTGACGGGTGATAACTGACTGGGTGGGTTGGAAAATTCGAGCGAGTCCAGCGAAAGCATACGCTGGTATTGCTAACCCTTGTCGGCCCGGTTCGGGATTGGGTGAAAATGAGAGTGTTAAAAGTGCGTGATCCAAATTGAAGGTTGAAATGAATAAAACTCACAGCACAGAGGGCACACCGTAATCAGGCCATTTCGCTGCAGATGAAGGGTAATAAAAATTATAATCATCCCTATTAATACCGGCATTATCAGCAACACACCGTCATCCACTTTTTATTGTGCCGGTGATGAAGTTCGCCAAGGATTAACCCAGGAACACCAGGTACGTGCGAAGGTTGAGCCTCGCAGGTGTGCGTAGGGTTATCGGGAGTAGTGATTTAAAATATCATTTGACATGTGTCGTGTGGAAAAAAGAGAAATTGTGGCCGTCTGCCCCACTCAACTATTAATCTGATTCAACTCTGATTTCAGCGCATCGCAACGCAGACAGGTGGCAGGCTGAAAAAGAGAAATCTAGGACTGTTTCACTATCACATTATGCTGGTTGAAGAATAAATGTTAATATTGGAACTGTAAAAATTACAAAGCAACAAATTAGGTTGCCAGCCATCAAAATATTAGATCAAAATGTATATGATGCGCGTAATAACTATACCATAAAACATTTTCATTCTTGCGATTTTAACTTCCAACTAGCCTTTGAGATTTTGTTATACGAACGTACCTTTTAAGTATGGCTTGCTAAACAAATTTAAATATCCTTTTTTCATATGTACTACTTGCATCGTTTGCTATAAAAATCCCTTCTACATAAATTCAATTAAGTCCATTAAAATCATAGTCCAATGGTCATAAATAAGAAACTCTTTCGCGACAGGTTGAGGATGATCATGACAAATGGTCCGGTCGATAGCTTCGCGCCCGAAGACGACCCATTCATTGTCAAGAGCAAGAAACCGATGGGCGTCCTATTCGCACCTTCAACGACATTAATTTCATTCCTTTTCCCATCGGGCCGACCAAACCTACTTCGTTGCCTATCCCACAAATAGGATCGACAAACACACAAGAAAGCCTTGCACCAGGACACTATTCAACCCGGACACCACGAACCAGAAGGAAGGACACTTAAACTAATGACCCGCGAGGCACTCCGTTTCTCCTCCACCAGGCGTCGGTGAATGGCCAGAGAAATGTGTTTCAATGTGTTGGCCTCTTTTAAAACGTGCCATAGTTCGAAGGAAGCATACGCAAGCAGTGCGGTGCTCATCATTATCATGCTTTACATGCCTTTTGTCTGCAGAGGAATTGGAAAATTGTGCCGCTACGAAAGGGTGCCTTCGTCTTCTTCCCGAACGGTCGTCAATGCTTGTCTTACCTATAGGAGAATAAGAAAAGAAAGGGAAGAATTATTAGTTAATGAACTTTCTTAGACCAAATCTGAGATATATCAACACGACGTCGTCGTCTTGCTTTTGCGCATTGCAAAAGCTAACCTGTTTTTGGTACAAGAAGATTTAATTAGTTTGATGGCTACCGCTTTCTTGTCTCGATTAAGCCGGGACATCAGAGCACGGGATGTGCAGGAAGTAAAAGCCATTTGAAATCCTTTGAACCCTTTTTCTGGCCACCGCTGAACTTTAAAGAGTGTGTTTGAGGGAGCGTACGTGCTGCACATCGTAATCGGAATCCATTTTTCCGAATTGTTTACGACATGAACGAGAGAAATCATGTCGGCCGTCGAAAGCCTCAAAGACCGAAAAGCCCCGAGTCGAGTACCCTGTGTGGCCGGAGCCAGTAAAAAGCGCACGATTTTTCCGAAATTCCAACACGTGTCCGGAACCAAAAAGATACAGCAACCAAACCTCTATCCTTTTTTCCAACGTTCACAGGCACATGACATTGAATAGGACAGAAAAGTATTCAGGGGCGAACCACGGAAAGAAAGGTCTCAACACACAATCTTATCGGAAAAATCTGCCGTTTACCCGGTAAGCAATGGAAGCCAGTGCCGCTCCAACGAAATGTAATATGCTGACACGATGTAGAGGCGGCTGCAGCAGGGCCGATGAAACGAGAAATTGAAAAACGAAAACAACATGACCCAGGAATTCAATATTACAGCATTAAAAACCACTCACAGATAATCCATAAAGAGAGAAAAAAAACGGTGAAAGAGAATGAAAAATCCTTTTGGTGCGCCGATCTCCAACAAATGACCGTAATTCTTGCGATCGGACGGACTTACTTTTGTTTTCGGTGGTTTATGTTTGGTTTCTGATTGTTTGATAAGAGAAACGGCGCGGTGTCAGCAGGTTTTCTTTGTTTGATCTTTGGCGAGATCAAAGTAAAACATTTTCGGTAACTCGGTTTGGACAACAAACCTCCTCTTTTATATAATGTATTTCAAACTTGTTGGTCCAAATTTATTCCATTTAAACTTTCGATTGCAATCATCCAAAGCATCCGGTAATCGTTTACATAACAATGAATCAGGATTTAGAACCAAATATAATGAGCGCAGAAATGAGTGAAATTTTGTCTTTCAAATAAAATCAAATTCATTTTTTGAAAAATTTTACATTCATTTTCTATCGTTTTCAAGAGCTGCAGGAGCGAACTGAATATTGTGAACCTCAACACGCTGGCTGTTCCAACAAAGTGGCTTCCGAATCCTGCCACACATTTTACATTGAAGCACTTGAAAGCTTTCTGCACCAGTGAACGACATCACAGCTAGAGCAAAGTGCCGTTGAGCTTCTTGCAAATTTAAAGCATCGTCGAACGAAGGGTGTAAGGATTCTTTAAGCCGTCACTTAACACGCTGAGTGCAGAGCCAGCAAATATGCATTGACTGCACTCAACTGCTCAGAACACTCCATACATAACTTAAAGCCTTACATAACTTGAAACAATACAGGAAATCGCTTTCAGTTTATATTCCAAGCACATCCAACGGGTTGGATTGGCAGAACTTTACGATCTCGTGAATGCCAACGAGATTGCCTCATTGTGGAAATTTTTGTCAATATGCGAGTAAATTTTTATAGACCGATTCCATAAAGAGCTGAAAATCCACCTTCCAATCAACGCAATCCCAATCTAGGTTGGGCTACGTAACTGCGAGCAACGAAACAACGAAAGGAAAAGATACGTCGCACCGACCGACGAACAATGCTGGTGGCCGGATGCAACAAAATCCCGGCTTGATTCCTCTAATGTATAGCACTGCATTTTGTGCTCAACCGCCACCGACCGGCCGGGAGCCAGCCACTCACGCTATTGAACGTACGGATTTCTCAGTGGTTTCCGATTTTTATGAAAGAATGTGCATCTGCGGTGCATCAATGCGCTCCTGGAGCGACCGAGAACGCGCGCCCGGAGAGCGGGTTAACAACCGCACTGTTATGAGCCCATAACTTTTAGAGTATAACCGAGTATTGCGCTATCGATTTGATTAAAACCGCACCCGAAAAGCACTCCCGCACTGCAATCGTTCGGCAACTTCTGTCCTTTTTTTTGGGAGTCGTATAACTATAAAATGGTGACCGAAATCGATAAAGATCGCTCTCGTGTGTTGGGTGCCATTTCAGTGTTACGAGCCAACAAATACCACTCCAAATCGGTCAGCTTACAGCGATCGAAGCGGTGTTCTTAAATTTAACACTAACAGATAGGTTATGGTCTAATTCCAGTATAAAAGAAAGGAATGAACAGGAACGCAGCTATCAAAGGTGCTTATGTTTTATCAATGTTTCCCATAAAACGGATAATGGAATTGAATTCTTTTTGGTTTTGGTTTCATTCAGAACATCGCACCACCAATTTCACCCGTTCGCCTATTGATGATTTTTCTAACTCATAATACTTAGAGCACTCCAGATGAATAAATCATTAGTTTTAAGCTATTCGTGCACCTTTCATGTTCGTTTTTCTTCCCAACCTAACCGACTGCTGGCCTTACGTGCACTCGAATTTAATTAGTTTTATGCAAATTTGCATATCTCAAAGTGGTGCGCCTCTGAACGAACGAACAAAGATTGGCCAAGGAAAAGGGAGCAGAATTGTAGTGGAAAAAGTTCCGTTCCCCGATTCCGTTTCATGGTGAAGAATCAATTAAAACACCATAAATCATTTTATTTTCCATGGCGCTTCGGCCCCATTCCGCTAAACTCTAACTAGGCCAGGGAGAAACTCTAACGATCAATAATTGAATTTTCTCGTAGCTCGAGCTTCGTTTTGATCGAATTATATAATACAATACTTTGTGCCTTAGATGGTTCGTTGTTAAATACACGATATTTATGTTGGTTTTTCAGGCTGGTTGTTCGTCCTCGGTCCTCAGGTGACAGGTCCTCGGTCCGGATCGGCCCAGTATTGTTTTGATTCAACGAAGAATAGCTCATTTGAGCTGCACTGCCGTGTCCAACGGTATGTAGCATTAGCATAGCGATCCTCACAATAGACAACGGTTTTCTTTAGCACCAGAATCCCATTACGGATCACATTCCAAAACGGGCCGGAAGCTGGCGATTCGTTACATGGGCCGCCCTATTGCCCTGAATTAGTATCCCGTATCCCTGTTCGGCAGCTTCTCAGAACGTCGCACCGGAAAAGCGTTCTCACTCGTCCTTGTGCCCTCAACCACAAGGGTGTCCTTTTGTGAGCGTCGGAAACGACCGGAAGCCCTGTCGGTTTTGCTTCCGGGCTGTGTCAATTGTCAAACAGCTCGCGTTATTAGTCTACCATTCCGGAAGCTACCACTACAATGAAGTTCTCCCGTAAGAATCATGTGGGACATGCTTCTGGCGTCTCGAAACAGTGCCAGAACCGTTGATAAAACTAACTGAGGCGGAATATAAACAATTACTCAAAGTACAAGTTCAGATGAATAATTTTATGGTTCTACATATATTTTTATTGAACTTCAAATTCAACTACAAACACCCGTAAATCCACCCGGTTCATTAGCACGTTAAGGTTCTGCCAGGTATTTTGTATTTCAGAAAGAATCCGACAGGACAGCTTTGCATAACAATACCTGTTATATCAAAGGAAAACAAGTCTCTCATAAAAATGAATGAAAAAAATTGATAGACAAATGGAAAGCAGAATATTGCACCGTAACGCCATTCTCGAGCAACATTGCCATAGGCGAAACCGTAACTGAAGGTTCTCGCCTTCGTTCTTTTTCCAATTTCATCATCTCCCTAATTAAACTGGGATCCACCACGGAATTAAACAAGGATCCCGGAAACTATTCCGGTGGCGCAATAAAAGAAAGACGACGGAAATCCAGTTTCCTAATCAGTAAGATTGCGCCAATGATGAAGCAATCCCACCGAAACAGGATGCTGCTGTTCGGTGGGATTGAAAGAAATCTGCCGATCCGTGATGAGCAAACAAAAATCAGAAGAAAAGCCGACAAATACCTTGATCGTGATGTTTCGTTTGCTACTGACACCTTTGGGATTTGGCTTCGTTATGATGTTCCGTTCCAAACCCGCTTCAACGGAATCCACCTCAAGGTAATATTTGCAGAAAAAGGATCCTACTCAAGAAATATAAAAGCGAGCTTATTTCTACGCCGCGGGTTGGTTGTTGAAACAAGATTAATTTAGCTGTTCGGTAAACGTTGGCGTTAATTCAGCAAAGCCCCCGTTCTACAGTTTACTAACTATCATTAAATAATGTTGGCCCATTTCGAGAAACTCTGCACCCGCCAGCGTTTGTTTGCGGTTTGCGCAAGGGCTTCGCATGTGGAATCCTGTGAATCCTGCTGTCGACAGCCAGGGCGCCGAGACCAGTAACGGTGGCAGCTGTTCCAGTAATTAATGTGCTAAGCAATTAATCTAATCGTTCTCAGTTCTCACTTTGGCCGCGGTTACAACATATTGTGCCACGCGTGGCTTCATGAAATCCCTTTCCACAAAGGTCACCGGTCCGCGTGGCGTTGGATTAGCGAAAGGAAACGCCTTTAACGTTGGCCACCTTTATATGGCTCACCTCAGCGTAACGGTGCCTTTTCTGCCTACGGCGATGAAATGAAGCACTACTTGATGAATAATACATTCAACCCTTACAATAGGTGCGACAGGAGAAGAGCAAAGTTGAGTCGAAACTGTCGCATTCGAATTATAAATCTTACACAGTGCTCTACGCAAGCTTGCCGCTTTGTCATCGGGGTGCAAGAAGTAGCATATTCTTTTCGTTTATGATTTATTACACCACGAAAGTGAACCTCATGTTTTTGCAAACAGCTTCAGCCTAATGTCAAGGAAAGTCACTAAACGGCAAGTAATTGTGAACGACACAGACCTCACCCAGACGTGAAGCGGAGCAAAATTGTAACCCCGATCTGCAGAAGACACATTGGACGAGTGAAGGATACGACCAGAAAAGTATGACTTGCAAAAGACCCGCGCCTTAGGCTAGAAATATGTGGCAATATCTTGGAAACTTTGCATGCTTCCCGGATATTTTAAACATCGGAAACATAAACGGTTGAGTGCAAACATCAGTTACATGCTACACCACAACGCTCGGTTGCTAATTGGCCGAAGAAGCTGTAGAGCCACTTCACTCATCAGTTAAGGGAAAATCGACGAACTGTAATCCTTTGTGACCTGTCCAAACCACAGATTACCGTTATGTTGCACAGAGCTTGGTACGAAATCTGAATTTCACCCCTCGAGATCCCAAGAATTCATATGGAACTTTTGACTGTTGAGCTCCAAGTTCCTAATCGAATATTCGTTTTTTTCCGAAAGCCCAACGTCGGGCGAGCTGGTGTTTCTAAGCGGTAATGGAATCAACACAAGCCACCACCGGGTCCCCCGTGTTCAGAGTGTTTAATCTGAAAATGTATATGCTCCGATTCCGATTTGGTTGCTTAGTTGCGGTCTGCGGTTGTTGCTCGTGCGGTTGATGACAAAATCACGCCCGTACCAGCCGAAAGCTAAGACATCGTGCGCTATCGCCATGCCACCGCGCACTGTGAGGCCAGCGAGAGCGAATCTGCGTCTCCAGTGGAGCATGTACCGGCTATAATGGAGTTAATTTTAGAAACAGAACCGTGCTCGCACCAGGCCTCGGTCAGGGTTTGAAAAATGGCTCCAATGGAGAGAACGAGAACGCATTAACCGGAAAACCTAAAATTACCATAACCAACCGGTTTTGTGGCTCCAAATAGTCCCTTTTTCATAATTGAGGTTAATTACCATTTCTACTCGCCTACTCGGGTGGCTCGGGTGTCTGACCCCTTGTGTAGTCTTGAATAGCCTGGCCCCCGGGGTTGGCCCCGGGGGCAACGCAAGCTAATGAATTCACCACAAGCTACTGGTCTGCAACCTAATGCCCAAGGTTGGCCTAATCCTTCGAGCGGACCGTCAGCCTGCGCAAGATTTACAGGATTGCTACATAAATCTGTGCTCTGAGAAGGTATCAGACATGCCTTTCGCGCAAGGTAGACAGTATCGGGTGACCATCGAGCAGGTGTTCTAAGCTTCTTAACAACCATCAATGGACGAGAAACCTGTGGCTGCCACCAGCAGCAGCTCACTTGGTGGACCTACCCGAAAGCTAATTGATGGAAGCTCTGGGGTCTCTGCGTTTTTCTTCTCCTCAGTCTTGACTTCGTTGTCTTGACACTGTGAAACTCGACCGGGATTGAAACTGTCAAACGTGGCCCCCAACAAGCCTGCGATGGTGGTAAGGACCATGCGGCCTGAAAATGGTAAATAAATGCCAATATTTAGCACGATTAGCATTCGCACGCATGGGGACGGGACACGCGCAAACAACGGAGAGCAGGAGTTGAGAAGTCACCCGTCCAGACCGGTGGACCGTTGATTGTCCTCTTTAATTAGGTTTAACTAGAGCCCGCTCCGGGCGCTCGCGCTGGCTGAAAACTTGATCATGATGGGTTTATGTTGTTGACCTTTGTAGGACACGCAGAGACTTTGCGAGGGGGTTTGGTGGGTCGGCCCGTTGGACTTCGCATTCGAGCTAATTGTGGATACCGTAGCCTGGGTGTGATTTGAGCCGTTCGACAGCGCAGAGCTTGGAAAGCTCATGCATATTTAATTCACGGCGCTCTCGGTGGGTCCTGTGGCCTGTGTAATAGTTTGAATTTTTTATGTTTTTTTTTTCAAAATTAATGATATGCCTCCTGTTTTACATCATGTTCGTGAAGTACGTCAAACGTCGTTTTCTCTCTAAATTGCGTAACAACTCGATTGAAAACCCCGAAACGGTTCGCAACGCCCAACGACTTATGGATTGAAATTTTAAACAATGCTAACGTAAAAGGGCGCAGTCTTCGAACAGGATTTTATCTGATTACGGCACACGACCGTGGCACGGCCCCGGAATGCCGGCATTATATACGGGAGGGTTTTGTGGCCATCCCGGCCACCATCATAAATATTCAGTTTCTGGCGTTGGCCTGCCCATTAAATGGATTACAAAAGACTTTGGTTTGGTTTGCAACAACCAGAGGGACCCGGAATGGAATGGTCGGCCCCAGCGATGGAAGGAGGCCGGTGTTGAACCGTAGTAAACGAGTAGTAGTAGCCCTCGGTAGACGCACATTCCGCACATCAGCGGGAGAGCGAAAGCGCAAGTCAATGGGTGAAGGAAAATCAATTAACACGAAATTTTCCAGCGCCCAGGGACGATCTCGTTCGCACCCAGCAAACTACGGCATAAGTGTAGGTCGGACACGTTGGGTTCTGACTCGGCTTGTCCGGCTCCGGTCGCAAGCCCCAAGTTGCCCAAGGGTTGGAACATACATTATCATCAGCGTAAGGGTGCGTTTGCCTTCGTCGCCAACATCGTCGTCAACATCGTCGCATAGCCCTGGAGCGTCAGCGAGCCGGAGGAGCCCGGGCACGTAAAATGGCGTGAAAGTGCAAATAAACGAATCGATAAGGCAGTGAAATGATCCGGCAAATTCAATTAACAGCACTCAAGCACAAATCGCAGCTCAGTTGCTGAAGATTCGCAGCGATGACTTGGCGTAGGCTAACAGCTTTATATGAAGCAGCCATACTTCTTAGCGGAGAATTTATTTGAGCAAAGCTAACACTAAACAAATACTGCACAATTTGTTGCACAAATTACAGGCAAGCCAACTGTGCGCTGACATTGCTCAACAATACCGAGAATACTAAAATAGGTTTTCAGTGGCTCGAGAATAATATTAAAAAAACGCCAGAAGTTATGCAATAGGATTTACATACCATAGAGCTGAACTTTGCGTAATTTCTCCCCTTACTTTCGCTTTGCAGTATTTGTCGAAAATCCACTCCCAAAACTAACTTTGAGCGACACAAAAGGCATCCCAGTATGCTGTGTGCTCGGAACGCCTCAAAAACCATCATTTACTCGAAATTCCAACAAAACTAATTTACTATCGTTCCTTCATCAGGGTGCCGCCAGCGTTTTGGCTAAATAAATGCTTCATGGAGTTTGGATGGAACGTTAAAAATTCAACGAACTTCAACGCTTCGGTCGGAAGGACGCCCGTCAAGCGTGCGTGAGCGTGAGTAAAACGGACGATTTGTCATCCGTTGCCACGTTGCCATGGGCACAGCACGGAGCATAAGCACAGCTGTTGGGCCACCGACATTACTTTGGTGTTTCGTCTTACCTGACAAAAGTAGCCGTCTATTAGCGGATAATGTCTCTCCGTTACAAGGCACTGAGCACTGCCGAGTAGTCCTCGAAGAAGCAGCTAACTCACTCTTGGTATCCCTAACGGGCGGCGTAAGCACAGCACCATCGGTAAATGTCCTTAATTAAGCTTATTTCCAAACACCTGTGAGCCTACCTCTTTTTGCACACTTTCAAACCAATGGCTGCTGCGTTGTTTTCTCTACGGCTCCACGACTTTTTCAACCTTTTCCATTTTCTTCATTATCCTCACCTCGTGCCTCGAGAAGCGGCAGCGGTCTCGCCATACCGGAACGACCCGCTAATGAAGTTTACGCAATATTTTTCAATTAAAAATATTGAAATTGGATTTTTTCGCAGCCGCACCTCGCGTAACCGGGAAACGATTGTACATGCTAATTAAATTGGTTCACCTTGCATGGGGACGCCTCGCGAGACAAAACTCTGGCCACCCCGGAAGCAGGTCCCGGGAACCGTGGGACAAAATGGTGGGTAATTTTCGCAACATGAGCACTCTTTCGTATACAGTACGAGATTCTGCGGAAAGACGCGGTTTGTTCCGACCAGCATCTCGTAGGGATTCATATACTGGCAACTATGAGTTTACGGGTGCCCTACGATTTACATAACTGTTAGAAAAAAACTGTTCTCCTAAAGAAAGTTTTGTAAATCGAACTACTGACTTTATTGCCCTTTTATTAATGGGTCACAGCACATAATACAATATTAATTAATTTTTAATCAGCAAACTTTTGTGATTTTCTGAATAAATGAAACTCTCGCTAGTTTCCTGTTACACAATGTCTTTTACCATTCGTCAAGAACCTTTATTTCATAAAAAATGGTGAAAACATTTAAAATAATGATGTTATTATTATGGAGGCTATCTTTTAATTGTATTGGGAAGTATTAATTTCTTTTACCACAGTCAAATAATAAATAAATTGTATAAATGAAATTGACAGAAAAAAATAAATTGCTTGAAAAATCATTCTTTTGCACAGAAAGAAAACTAATTAAGAAGACGAGACCAATCTGGAGCAGTTACGAAAATTCTTGGGAAGTTTGAATTAATATCCATCTCATTTGCCAAAACCCTCACACAATTTATGTCTGACCAATTGTCGCGAATTCTTGAGCATGATAAAGTTTTCTCCGCTTCCCGGCACCATTCAAGCGCGGCGGGGCAAGATAATCACTTGGAAGACGCCAGAAACGACTATTCTGTTTGAGGTGCGCTTACAGCACGGTGCAACTGCTCTGATGCAACTGCACGAAACTGCATTCCCGCCGTAGAAAATGAAGCTAAAAGTATCTCGCTCCCGCGATGGCGTGTCGTCCGGTGTTACGAGATTTCTGTTTCCCGTGAACATCTTCTACGACCATCGCAAAGCGTGGCACATTTTTTTCAATAAACCTCTCCGTGCTGTCATGAAAGCGTTACGGTCCAGGTGCCCGGTTGACGAGGGCAATCATTCAAATGAATGTCCCCCAGACCGGATGTCCTGTACATTGTGGGAGCTGGAAGCAGGGAGGAAGCGACCCTCACCATCCACTAGTGGCCACTCGTTGGTTCGTCTCTTGGGTTATTTGATCATTAACCAGCTCCAAATCGCTCGAGCGTAATTTGATTGCAAACTTCAACCCGTGAGTAACTCGGACCGTAATCACGCCAAGAAATAGTGAACCCGGCGCCCAGCGGTGCAGGATATGCCAAGACCGATATTAAGTAATTTAAATAGAGTCATACTTAGCTTCGTTGCAGCCCTTGAACCGAAGGATGCTAACGGGATGCTGTTGCAGAACTTTGCTGCTCACACCTTTGTGGTCATAGGAAAAAAACAGCAAAGCTCGGCACGAAACCATCGTTGGGACTGTTTCGGGAAGGGAAGTACATTAACCGAAGTGCAAAAAGTTAAGACCTTCACGGATCGAGCGCGCTCTCCCAGCATCGAACGGGTTACAAAACTTAAATTCACGTTCCACTGGAGCACGTCCACTGGCCAAAAAAACGGTGCGTCAGCAACTCGGCCAAGATGCTCCTCGTGTTGTAGAGCAAGAGCAACGGGAACAACATGAACGACATCGAAACGAGCGCAGCTCGGATCGGTAGATGCATATCTTTATCCCCGTGCCTCGTTATCGGCCATCGGAATGGTTATTGATATTTTCCCTGGTTTTCCCCGAAACGGTTCAAGTATTTTCATTTACAATCCTGAAGTGCCAGTGCCACTTGGTATCGCTTGGGATGAAGATCACGTCAAGCGGCTAATAAAGCGGAGTTCTGTGCTGCTGCAAAATGTTTAGAGCGTTTCGACCATCATCATCAGCTCCTTCCAATTGTCAGTTTAATTATGGTAGATTTTACTATAAACAACATTCCAGGACTTTTGGTCCTTGTCTACACATTCAATCTGTGTTCAAAACAACTTCTCATTGAAATATTTAATGTGACCTACGACAGTGACTGTAGTTCAAAACCAATTCAATTGTAAAATCAAATCGATGGTTTCAGGTTCACCCGCAGATACATACAACGATTCGTGCGATCGGAGTTCATGCCTAATCATGCCCATGGCCGCCTCGCGGCCCAAACCAAAAGTGATATTGACGGGTTCGGATAAGCAAATTAAAATTTCACGTGTCTGTGGTCACCGTCCGTCCGTTATCATCGAAAATCGGTTTCAATTATCAACGTGATGGGTTTGTCTCATAAATCTAATATGCTCTATAATCTTTGTCCCGCCGGTCCGGTGCGGGTTGTCCTCCGTTCCGGCTTAATGGGAAGTGACATTCCATTAAAAGCGGAGCGACCAAAACATTGGCCGCGCGTTCAATTTATTACTGCATTGCGGAGTGTCAGCATGTTGCGGTATATTTTTTCCCACGTTATTGAATTTTCGACCCCGAAAGTTGTACTGAAATGTGAGATCCTTAGGGGAGCCTGTTTGACATGCACTAAACGTGGACAATTCGATTTGTTATCCGTAGATTTATATCATCCTTCCGACATTTATGAGAGATGCTGAATGGTTTCACCAGAACCTTCCTTAATGATATCTGAAGGTACTGGAAGTTTTGTAAGAGGCTCATCCAAAGTTCACGATGTCACTGACAGAAAACTAACCTTGACGGCCTGCAATATGGGTCACCGTAATTGGCGGCCTGAAGTCGTTTTTCGTTGTCTTTCTGTATTTTAAAATGGTACCGAAAGTTGGTGCCTTGTCGCCGTGGGAGTAGATATCCTGTCGTTGACACGAGCACGAATCGGTGCCAGATGAAGTCGGTGCTGCACGGCACCAAGTGACCAAAAGACGCCGTGGCGTCTGCCAAAATTGCTTTTCCAAGTAAATTACGAACTAATAGAATTATAATTAAACTTTACGACTCCGGGCAAGTGCAAGTTTCGAGGCGAGCCAGTGTGCTTGAACTTTCCGTTACTTTTAAGTACGCACTCGAGATTCGAACATGCTCCGGGGGCGCTGTTTTCAGAGCACAAGCCAACGCTTCGGTCGACGCTCATCACTGTGGAATTGAGGGCGACATCGACTGCACTGTGGCTGTGGAGTGACCAATTTAACGAAAACCAAGGACAAACCGGGACCATGGACCATTCTTTGCAAGAACGAAAAATCGCGTCAGCTTTCCATTTCCAGCACCCATTTCATTTTGAATTGATAACAAACGCCGAATGAACTATTAGCTTCCATGGAGATGAATTGAAAACTTTTTACTGGCTCCATTACAAATTAATTCGGACAAATCAATATTTTCTTTCATACCTTTAAGTTCTCAACAATCTGTTCAAAACAAAATACAAAAAAAAACGAACACAAGCAAAGAGGGTCAAGAATCCTCGGAGCCAATATCCGGTCAATATGTCAGGCCGGTGGCAGCGATCGCTTTCCAAATTTAGAAAAATATTTCTCATTTCTCACCCGTTTCGGACTTTTCTTTTTCCGGTTTCCGCGATACGTAGTTTTTCCAAAATCCACAATCCATGTTCGATGTCAAATGTTGGAATTTATGTTTCATATTTGTTCGCGTACGCTTTTTGTCATCCGTAACCAAAAGGTTCTCGTGTTCCACGCTCGGTTTTCGGCTGCATTTATTATTTTTGGTTTCCCCGAATTTGGTGGGCAGAATCTAAAACAAACTAACGGGACAATGTCAATATCAGTTTGGCTTGATTTATGGTGCAAATGGTAAAGCGAAGGTACGCTGCTTGACCACCTGATGTGGATGCGGGTTGCAAGCATTTTAGTGAGGAATTTGACTAATTTGAACTAAACCAAGTGGACTAAACTTGGTCAATCAGGTCGAAGTCAGAGAACTCTGATCGATATTCCTAAACCAAAACAAACAGGCAAAACACGCAATAGGATACAAGGTTATCATGTATGTTACAGTTAGCTGACTTGGAAATTAGAAGCTGATTAGAAATGCACATAGCTGTCAATTACTCACTTGAAACTTCAATAAACCTGCGTTAACATTTCTGCAAGAATTTCCAGCTAATGAGCAAACATGTGTAAGCTACCCTCGTCGTCTTTAAGTTGCTGGTTACACACCGTTGGGAGGATTTTTTCTCCCAGCGTAACTTCCGTCCCAGAAAACTCCATTGTGCAATGGAGCCCCAACCAACCAGGAGCTCAAGTAGCAACGAGGCTCACGAAACGGCACGAAAATCACAACAAACCCATCACCAACGCAAATAAGCACGATATAGCCCATCCTTTGTGGTTAATGAGTGGAGGGCGCACGAAGGCCCGGTTCCGGTCCACACATCCTGGCCTACAGCTACCGTTCCACGCACGGAACAGCAGAATCCATTCGCCATTAATTATTCCACGCTCACACAAAAGACCTCGTAATGCTACGTCTAGACGTGGTACGTGCATTGAAGCCCCCACTGTCAAGGCCCGGCACGACATCAAAAGGCACATGCAAAGACGTGTTTATGCCTGTGTGTTCCAACACAAGCCGGCTCCAACTTTGGATCTCGAACGCACTATTTTCCATCTCGCACTCATCATGCTGATTGCTTCACCAATCCACCGCCTTTGGACTGGGACCGCCGTGAGGTCCTTGAAGGTGATGTTTTTCATTTGCCGTTCTGGCCCGATATGCGAAATCCGTGCTGTCTCGCGTGTGCACGGTTTGAGGGAAACCGAATGAGCACCGAACCAGCCACTGTCGGCCGGATGCCGGAAGGATGGGCTTCGACGCAGAACGCGTTTGCCACGACTGTCCGTGGTGGCGCTCCTTCTATCTTGCGAGCGTGTATATGCGTGTCGGCATTCGATAGAGTCAATTCTGGTGAGTGTCTTGATTTATTGATAACCTCTGGAACACTCGCTGGCACACGGTGGGGTCCATGGATCCCGGAGGCTTCCTTAACAGCTCGTTATGCTGCCGCCTTAGTGCACCATATTGCGTATTGAGTCCCCGATTCGACCGAGTCTGACAGAAGGCTGCTCGCTGCCAGGCTCCTGCTTTCGTTTCATAAATTGGGAACGTAATTAAAACTGCCTAATTTTGCTGGCGGCGGCTTCCGAAATCAAAAATGGATGGCACGTTTCGATCGGAACGTAGCGAGCCCTTCTTCGTTCACTAATTGTGGGGCTTTACATGGCCCGCGACCAGCTTCTGTTCGGTTTTTGGGCCTGATTTGGTTCTAATTGGGAGAATCCTTTCGTTTGTGTGAACTCATTGCGAAGAAAAACGATGGTTTTCGTAGCTCGCTTTCGTTGTTTAGTTAAAAATTCAGTCAACAGTCGAAAGAATGGAATATGTTGTGTTATATGTTGTGTTATATGTTATGTATATGTTATATACATATACTTAGGATCACGATAATTTAATAGAGTTTACTATAACAATGTTCGTTTGTTGCTTAAATAAATTAGACGAAACAGAGCCTCAATTAATTAAAATTCAAATGTTATAATTTATTCTGAATTTTTGGAAATTGCTTATTTAGTATTCTTCAGCGACTATCGTGGACTGCAATTTATTATTCTGCAAAACGGCCAACAATCATAGGTGGATTTTAAGATAAGTAAATCAAATTTGTGAAAGAAAATTGTTAATTAAAAATAACAATGAAATGAAACAGGTGATTGCAATGCGAAAGACGTATAACCCCGAACCTTTTATGTTAGGCATTATGTTAATATTAGTATTCGCCGTCAAAGAAATAATGACTCGGTCCCGTAGGTAAATAGATATTTAATTTCACAATGCGAATTTTGTCGACCAGACTAAAATAACCGATGTGCCATCAATCCTGTCAACCGGCATTAGGCCGGCATCGGTAACACCGTGGCATTGTCCCCTCTGGCGTCCGTTGAAAATTGTTTTCAACGTCCGATTTATGGTCGAAGCAAAACCGCCCGCAAGTTCGATGTGTCCAGGTCCCACAGCAGTGAGACAATTTTCAGGAAAAAAATATGGCCCGTAACGACGGCTAACCAGGATAAAAACACCAAATAAACATTTACTAGATTTGCAAAATATTGACCCGCCGGTCCGCCTGGTGTTCGGTGGCCACCAGTGTTCGCGTTTGAAGTTGTCGCTTGCGCCACAAGTACCTGGGCGTGCGGGCAGAAGCTTGCAACGGAAACAGTCGGAACGATGGCAAAATCGCACAAACCGTCCACCACACCACACCACACCCACCAGGGCCGGGTGGTTTCGGTGCCACGAGTTTCCTTTGAAGTGTGACTTTTCGATGGTTATAAATTTTCCACGAGCACAACCTCATCCTGCTTGCTTTTGAAGCTCCGACGACGACGACGGTTTGAATTTGATTACACGGCAGAACCGGAAAGAAACGAAACATGAAAGGAGAAACAAAAAACAACGTCATCACTGCACGAGCACTTCTTACCGAAACGAACGCCTACCAGCCGACATTTCGTAGAACAAACCTGACACCAGAACCAGAGTGTCACCGGCCACGTCCTGTCCATTTGCGTCGGTTCCGCCCCCCGGTAAAAGGACTACGGTTGACTAGAGACTAGGGCCCCACAGTTCCTTGCGGGCAAAAGAAGCATCGCCGGGGCCGCAGAAAGAAAGATAACGATTTATTGCCATTAATCAAATAAACAAAGCTATAAATCTTACCGACAAGCCACTTTCGGTGAAAAGTTTGTGTGCCGTTCCCCGTTTGCGTTCCGCGCGTGACAGCGCCAACAATGTTGGACGAATGTCAGGAAAATGTGTTTTATTTCAGAAATTGTGATCAAACAATTGTTAACTAACTACATCTGCCCTCCTCGGTACGGAATGGCCGCGGAACAAATTCCAAATCAAAATTAGTGTTTGCCTGGTTCATACTGTGTCATGCGTTTAGTCTACTTTCAGGCGTTTTCTCTCACGTCGGGCCAAACGCCGCGTAAAGACGCGTTCGGTCACCGTTCGAGGAACCGATCTTGTTCTTTTCGTAGGTTCTAAGCAGGAAACACGATTAAACCTTATCGCTTTTAATTAATTTATACCCACACGCTAATCTGCAACGTCAATACACTTAACAGAGTCACTGCCGGCGGCCAGGCGGGCAGAGCTTAATTTGTCTTTTCAGCCAACCAATCACGCTGCCTTTGCTCAGATATCAACGTCACGTTAGAATTGCCACCATCCGTGACGGCCAGGGCAACGGATTGGGCGAGCCGCAACACCCACCGCTCCGGGGGCGCCTATTCGATTGGGCGAAAGCCGAATCTCCGACAATCTGCTAATGCACGTAATTATATGTTGGATGGTGCTTTTACTTCCACTTTCGGTCAACACGCGCTTCGGTCTGCCGCCCCAACCGTGGTCGGTTCAACGAGTTAGTCGGCGGGGCTATCGGAACGCTCAAACGGACCGTTGCACGTAATCCACCTTTGGCCTAGTTCCGGAAATGGCTCATTTTGTCGACGAGAGCCACAGAGTACGTACATAAAACGAAAGCGTTTCGAGTGGAAATGACATCCATGGAAACTGAGACCACTAGGCCAGCAGCACACTGTTTTGCGACATTCTTCGTGCCATTTTTGTTTTCGTTTTTTTTTCTGTGAATTTCGAATGACTAGGTCTATGGGCAGATAGAAACCCAAACGTTCCTTAGAACTTAGATCCACCGTCGTAGGTCTCGGCTAACTGTCGGTTGTCATTTATATGTCATACGTCTGAATGGTGGGTCACTCTAATCACTCTATTCACTCATTCCACCAAACAAGAGGTCTGTTCCATGGTAATGAAATAAACTTCGGCCCCCGACACAGTGACCACAAATTATTCCACAGTTGCACTCTGTCGTCCGACGCCCATAAATACTAGGCCGAACACCAGTTCCGGTCCGGATCCGGGGCCGAGGATGAACGTTTGGTTCAAGGTTTGCCAAAATTGCCTTCGAAACGGTTCTTCGCCATGGACCCGGGACCTTCTCGGTCGAATCAAAAACAATCTTGAAATAGGGTCAACGCTACGATATTCTCTCTTTCTCTCTTACGGCTCTTCTATAGAATAACGGGTTTACTGAAAGATGCTTGTATCATTGATAAAGCAGCACGAAGCTGGGCTGGACAGTTTCCGGAAACGTCTTTCTGAAGATAAAAACTCGATTGCGATCCGGGCCTCGAGGGTTGAAAAAGGGTTTTCTCTGTCGGTCCTGGGGAGGGTTCTACGACCGACCCACGATAAGTCAAACGCTGCCACAAAACTAGTAGAGGCGCCAGTGCTCCAGAACCTAATCTTGATAGATCTCTTCCAGATATGAGTTTAATGGTCGTAAAACCAGAGAAAATCTCAGACCGTAGGGAAATACGTTTCGAACAGTGGTCTGGGAGAAAGTATAAAATGTCGGACATGGTCAAGACGTTTGGCTTGCGTCACGAAACATTGCCGGGCGGCTAGCAGAAGGACGGGAGAAAGCGACCCATCCGTCCTCGGTTGACCCAAACCGGGTAGCTAATGGGGCGGTCAATTATGATAAATCGAAAGAAGATGAATGAAATAAATGCAAAACATTGCGGGCGAAAATGGATGTCCGACCTTCGGACGAGTCGCTCTGGGGTAGGCCAGACCGACTGACTCGCAAGATCCGTACCTTACCTGGATAAAGTTAGCTGAAATCGTCCAACACTTGCTTGAATGCACTTCCTTTACCAACGATGTCCGTAACGTGGGCTGCTACCAATCTTCTTCCACCGTGACGTTAATAGAAAAACTTTCCCTGGCCACGGCAACGGCAACGGTGGGCTGTTCACATCCTTCCTGCCCCGATGTCCTTTCTCGTAATGAAGCAATCAGCGTGTTGAAAGAAACGCCGTTCGCCGTTTATCGATCAATCAGTAACATGAGCCGCCTTGGAAAAAGGGGTGCTGCTGGCCGGTGGCGGTGCGACCAAGAAAGATTAATCCGAAAACAAACTCAATGACAGCTCCCTGGGACCGGGCCTTGATTGTGTTATGACTAATTGTTTCTCTGGACCGCGGACCGGGGTAAAAGTTGGACGTGTCGATGAATGCGGTAATGGGCAGCTTGATGAGCGAAAAGCGAATGCTCGGATCAATTAGCGCCGTGGCTAGGGAAACGTAACCTAAACCGGGGATCAATCTTATCAGGAATGGGAAAAGCGTGGAAAGAAATGGATTAACAAATTTCTGTATTGTAAAATGATTTCCAAAAGAAGCGATCGAAATATAGCATCGAAATGATACTCAACGGAAAAGTCGAGGAACCAAGATGAAAACTAACTAGATAAAACATCTACAGCTATAAATATATATATTTAGCATTTAGCACTTATAAGCAATCAATCTCAAAGAGATTGTTTAAATTTCTGATTAATTTTCTGTTTAAATTTCTGAGATTACATTTCTATGAAGAATTGGGGGCTCGATAATAACAACTTCTATGGCATGCCAATCATAGGACCGGCAACAGTATAAGGTACATTCCGCATTTGAAAGTTGGTCACTTTACTCCACTTTCAACGCAGCACTCTTCTGTCCGCCAAGTAGAGCTCAATGAACCAAGACTTGCCCGGCCCAGCCATTCGCCGATGGTGCGCTGATTTCCTGTTGAGCATCGCGTAATTGAAACGTTACACCAAGTGACAATAATATAGTCAACTGAATTCGATTGGAAAATTGTACAGAAGGAATCACGCTGCGCGAACAAGTGCACCACGCGCCTCGCTTTCCGTGTGAAACCCACCGAGAAGCTCGCGTGTCTGTCGCGGTTAGTGTCACAGATGCACCGAGTCCGAAGCACACGGACAACGATGGCCCCCTTGGCTCGGATCGTCCGTGACAGCTGTAGCAACGTTCCTCTGTCAGAACTGATACCCGGCGGAAGTGAAGCGTGAACCTAAGGCCCCCGAGGGCCAGCATGTGCGCTGGGTGCTTATCGACCCTTCAGCTACTTCAAGGAACAGCACGCTCTATTTGCTTCATCGCGGATTCATTTCAACATAAAAAACGGGGACCACGGAATGGAAATAACTCATTTCACGACTCCCATTGCACAGGAAAAAGACCCTATCGATCGATCGATTGATCGATAGTCCGGTTCTACTGAAACATCATAAGCATATTTAATGCACGCGCTGGCTCCATTTTCGATGTGTGAAAAATTCGTTCCACATAGACAGCGAGAGTTCCGACCAGTCACAGACACGGGTCGGGGTAATTGGTGGCTGGAGCCGGACCGTCGACTGGAACTGACATCATCTGACAGGGAATTAGTCATGTAATACACATTCAACTCATGCAAAATCGTTTCCACAGACCCCACCAGCTCGGTCCACGCGGGACGAGCGTTGTCTCCTTCTGGTCCGGAGCACCGAAGCGAGTGAGCATCGGTGTGCATCCCACGCCCCACGACCGTATCATGTTCGCTTCGGTCGGTTTGTTTGTCGTGAAAACTTTGGCATGTTTGGCCAAGCGACGACTCTCACGTCACGCATGCACCTGGCTCCTGCACGATGCCACGCCCGGCACAGGTTCTTGTTGGTGGCTGGCAAGGTGTACAACAGGACAGGATCAGCTCAGCTTAGGTGTGTTGTTTGATGGACAGATTTGAGGTCTTTCGCTGGTTGGGTTCTAGACCTAGTTCGGTTTGGTTCGTGTCCTGAGTGCGAAGCAATAGGCGAATAGGTGAGGTAGTGAAATTGTTTATCTATCTCGCCGCAAAAAAGTTAGCTTAGAATTAGAACAATCTACAATTTTACAACTGTTCATGTAGTAAAAAAAGCGAGCAAACAAGTTGCAAGAGTAACAGGAGCAATAAGAAGGGAAGTTCCGATAGTACATGTTGCATACATTTTGGCGCGCGTCTATGTATAAATTAAAAGCCTATAATTAATACCCACAATTACCTATTGACCAATCGATAAATTGTTCGATAAAGCACTCACGAACCCGCACGGAATTCTAATGGCGTCAAATATTCACTTTCAGCCACACAAGTACACAACACCAAGTGTGGCAAAAACTGCGTCATTTCTGCATACATTAAGAACGGATAACGGTCCTCTCGGTAACAATACGTCCCCTCCCCAGACATGCCCATCTAACGCACCAACGCACAGAAAATGCTGAAAAACACGTAGCAGCCCCAATGACTTAACGCTCGAAGCTCGAACTCAATGCCGCGTGCCGCGCAGACCTGCGCCGATACGGGCCCGCGCCCAGAGACGAATGCATAATTCACCGCGGTCGCGGTTGACCTTGACCAAGACCAAGATGTACCGTCGCACTCCGCGTCAGCCATCGCACACCTCTCGGGCGGTCCCTCTTGGCTCTTGGCTTCTTATCGCTCTTGGCTTTGCTGTCCCATCGCTTCGATCGGCCCGCCGGTTGTGACTCCGAGAGCGCCGTCGGGAAGTCGAGACGGAGTTTTTATTTCTTCAAATCACAAATCATGTGTGAACTGGGCAAAAAGAGCAAGACCACCACCTAGGCAGACCCGGTTCGTTGGCTGACGGGAGCAAAGCGTAAACGCAAAGCAAAGTCCGGGGATGATTTATATTGGCGTAGAAGAATCCGTCTTACGTTACAATACCCTGCAATTAGTGTGTGAGATTACCTAATGGCGTTCAATCGATGTTTTAGCGTGTCGAACTAACACGCTTAAGAAGTGTCTGTGGTAGACTTTATTAACATGTTATAAAAAGGTTTAAAAATTATAACCTCTGGCTGATTGCTCTGGCTTATTCAGATAAACAAGAATACTATGGACAGGTTCAAATAAAAAGAATAATTTCATAATATTGGGTTGGGGAAAAAGTGATGAAATCCAAATTTTACTTCCGATGGTCCGATTTACCTCTAATATAAACCGTTATGTTGGAAAATTTGTTGCCTTTCTAAAAATACCTTCATGATGCCTCTTTTGTAGAAGGCTTAGTCGGTAGTGGCCAAAAATTCGAGCAATCCATTTTCACAATTCTTTATTGATCTTAGTTTTTCATCACTCAGGTAATTTTATAATGTGCGAAAAAGGTGTCAATCGCTTGGTGCAAGGTCCGGACTATATTGTGGATGCATTTACATTTTCCAACCAAGCTCCTGGACTTTCTGGCGAGTCACTAAAGACGTGCGTAACATTTCGTTGTTTTGGTGGAACACAAAACCTCTTCCGTTGGCGGATTCTGGTCGTTTCTAGCCAATTGCTAGCCGAACGGTGCAGTTGCAGTTGACGGTGGAGATCTGAATGTAGTGACACAGAAGCAACTCACAATAAACGATTCCTTTCAAATCCGACCATATACCCAGTAGAACCTTCCTAGCCGTTATTGGCCACCAGTTAAGCTGCTTCACCACGCTTAGACGACGACCGATTTCACACAATAATGTCGTAAGTGACCTATTTCTCATCTCCAGTACCCATCCGTTTAAGAAATGGGTCAGTTTCGTTCCGTTTAGCCTAAACTTCGTAGATGGAAATTCGACCCATCATGTTTTTTGGTGTAAATAGGATGGCACCCTAACATCGAGCTTCTTTATCAATCCAGCTTTGCGCTAATGGTTTAAAACTGTTTGATGGTTAATCTTTAGCTCCCGGCCGATGCTCTGATTACTAATAAATATTGTATATTACTAATACTGTTGTTAACGTTCTGTAACTCACAAACGAAAAGAAAAAACAATAAAAAATGAAAACATTTTTTAAGTGTAAAATATCAGCTTTAAAACGAGCCCAAACTTGAAACTGTACGATCGATACTTCACGAAATAACGATCACTAAAGTCATCTACCGAGAAAGTAATGGATAACTTTTTCCCCAACCTAATATAATCTATTCCATATATTCATTGAAAGTACCCATAATAAAATAACTCATGTATTTTATAGCAACATTACGTGGCCATAAAACAAAGAATTATTAAATACTTAAATAAAACGCAAAAAAACAATGGCAAGCGAATGGCGTGCAATTAAAATCCCCATCGACCTTCAAAAGGCGGCCCACAGACCGTTCACAGAAGCCGGTATCCCGGTTCCTTCGCATCTCGGGGACGATCCGCCTCGTGTTTGCCCGTCCGATCACGTAAAAGCAGTCAACATTTTTATAAATCGTCTTCAAATCGCATCAGCAGCATCGTAGGCCGTAGGGAGTGAAATTATCCGTTCCATCATTATCGCTTGACGTCGGCCGTTCCCCGAGAAGGCGTTAGATCGGGTCAATGCATAACTTCTCAAACCGGGTAACCCCTCTTGCTGAGTGAACCTGCACGTCTTGTCCGCAACATTCCAATCGTACTCGATGTCGTTAAAAGATACGGTGCCAACACAGAAACGCTTAAACTTAATCGCCCGAATCAAGCAAAAAACGAACGTTAAAGCAGCAAATGGAAGCACCAACACGGAATGGACTAATAACACGGCACGACGACGCCGGTATCTTAACCCAACTTCGGCAAAAGGTGCCTCATGATGAGACACCCCCTGCCGGCCCGCTTAAAGGCCAATCAAATTTCTAATTGGGGGGTTTACAGCGTGTCCTTGTTGTCGCCGCACGAGCAGCCGAGACGGAGCCGTACTGTAAACACGCAATTTTTATCTCCTTCATCGCATCCCCTGAACCGATCACAAGAATCCTTACCAGACTACGACAATGTACCAACCACCGGGTGTTACCGTCAGTTGCAGCAGCCATCCTCCCTGGCCATGGGCATGACAACCAATAAATTTGAATACAAATGAAATTGAAACGTTTCTACCAAACGAACCGTCGGAACGTGTACACGCTTTTCGATCACTCTCGTTTAGTTTCTCGTTCGGAGGTCGATTCTTTTGCCAGCAAAAAAGGAGCCATAAAATGGCCCCGACTTGGGTGGCTTTTTGCGTTGAGATTGACACGCGTCACGCCGGAACGTCGCTTTGTTGTCGGTAATAAGGATTCGGCGAAATTTAAAAGCACCCATAATCGTGATCCTGATAGCTGAACGATGGTCTTAAAAAGCTGCAGCAGCAACCCACATGGGCACATAAAAAGGCTACCACCGATCGGTCGATCGAAGCACACAAAATCGATGGCCAACCCCCCCATGTTTTTATGTTGCCGAACGTACCACATAACTCATCAATTGCTCGAAACAATCAATCCATAATCTACTTTTGTGCGATCAATTTCATATTTCTGTGCTTCCGATTCCTGCTTTTTTTTGCTGCGCTCCATTCCCGTATGGCACCGCCTCGTCTCGGCTGCAACAGAACTGGGGAAAAAGGAGTAAAAAATAAATGTGGAACGGCGGTGGGGTCTAATGTGTTGCAGCGGCCTCCTGTACGCCCGCCTGGTCTCGGCATGATAAATGACAGCTCATTTCATGCTTCATTTGGATGAATTTGTTTCAAACGATGTACCGGGGCGCCAGTACTCGGGACGCTAGTACCTAGCCCACTAGCACTGGCTGGTTTGAAGTTGATTGCCAACTGTTTACGACCACCATCGGAGGCAATCAGAACCGATTGAAGGTCGTCGTTGTTGGGGGGGGCCGGAGAATTTTATTAATTGACCATGAGACGGGCACATAAAATTGCAGTGCAGTTGTCTTTTTTTTTGTAATATTATTGAAACAACTTTGTTTAGCTGGCAATCCATCTGGTAAGTGCTACGCAGCTCCAGCTAATTGTTAATTCATGCTAATGCCTCAATACTCAACCCACAGCCTAGCCTAGTCGCTACACCTGATGGCCAATTCCAGCCACCTGGATAAGAGTGCAATAAATTATATTTACGATTTGTATTACATACCGTCCAAATGAAGTGAGTAAACCCGGTACGGCGCAATGAGGCTGGGTCGCCGTTTCCGCAATATGGGCAGCACTGACGCAATAGAAGCCGACAACACGGGCCACGTGATGCTGTAACACGGTAACCTCGGACAGGGCTCGGACACTTTTAACAATAAGTCATAAAAATACTTGCACGTCCCGAAGAGCCACACCAGATCAAGTGGATCATCTCGTAGGCCCTGTCGGCCTGTTGGCGGACACAACTGGGTGGACATTAAAATTCTACACACTTGCACTTTCAGCCACCGGTGTGCAAGAAGCGACTCGGGGCTGCACTCCTCGGCCCAAGAGGCGTTGCTTTATCTTGTCCAATTATCAACTGGTACGCAACGCATCGTGCGTAACCTTCGACAGCAGACGCGCACGTCCCTTCGGACGACTCGGACGTGAATTTGCGTACCGCTGGGTGTGATTGTGTGCGTGCGTTGGGTTTGTAACAATGGTTGCCGCCCTGGTGAGAAAGGTGAGAACGACCCACAAACGATCCCGGATTTGGCCCCCATAAAGGAATCGCCATGCCGGGTTATCAATGCCCGGCATGTTCGTGTAGCTTGGGAAACCCCCAGCACTTTGACACTTTGACATTTCTCACCAAACAAAAACAAAAACTGCAGACCCAAGGGCGGAAGGATTGAGAGCCAGCGCTTTCCACGTGGTGCAGCACTTCCGGCAAACGGCGGGTTTCGAAACCCGACTTTGGTGCTTTTTTGTTGCTGATACAATTTCAACCACACATACAAACCCGGCGAAGGGTCACACAAACAATGGGTCGCCTTGTAGGGTCACTTTCGCCGACGAGCCTATCTCGGTTTGGCTGTTTTTGCTGCAGACCGCCCAATGGGGCTCAAATTAAATGAACAAAATAATTTATCGTATTCAAAGCCTTTGTCATAAAAAACTCACTCAAACTAGTAATTTGTCCGATTTGGGACGCCCTCCCCCTCCGAAGATCCGTTTTTTTCTTATTTCGCTCGTCACTTTCACTTATTGCTTGTAATTTGTCACTCGAATGGGTCCCCGGATGTAACGGTTATTATTGTTCTTGTGTAATTTCACTACAAATGTACATCGGGGCCGGGGCCATTAACGGAACACTGTGAGCAATAAATACCGGGCAATCAAATAAATACCGGGTGGCGTAAAAAGTCTTCAATTTATGCTTCCTAATCTGTTTCATTCCCCACAATGTTTCTTTCCACAGCTCCTAAAACTTTTTAAAAACCTCCGTTTTTGCACCCAACAGAGGACGTGTGAGGTGTTAAGTTAGCCGAACACGAAAAGGTTTGTGGAAGGACATTCGTCGAGTTTTCGGTGAAATGATCACCACTAACTATGAAGTTAAGAAAGCGATTCGTGCTACTAACTCAACAGGCCCAATAGAACCTCAAACTATCGCTCGACGATTTCTGTATTTCCTGTTGAGTCGATCGACGTTGAGCTCATTAGTTGATGTTGTTGGTTGCTCAGGACAGCTTAATGTCTTTGACCCAATCAGCCAATCATGAGACATTCGCCAATCATGAGACATTCGCCAATCATGAGACATTCAGTCATTGTGTCGATTATGGATTTTATATAAGTTAGCAAAAAAATTGGATATTGCCGTGAAATATGAGACAGAAGTCAGATATTTAAAAAATATTCATGAAAATTGTTTCAATCAAACGGTTTTTTGCTTAAGTTTTTCGTCAATAATACTCTTCTCTTATCACCGGATATAAGACCCACTATGAGTTGTACGTTTGACAATTGCTCATCTCTTCTTATCTTTAATATGTCCCTTAGTATTTTCTGTCATTAGTTTAGTCGTAGATCACCAACTTTTTGTGCTGTTTTCCTACAACTTCGTTGTTGTTAGTTACAGACGATGGTTTCAATTTTCTATTCATCTCCCATACGAAAAGCAATATCTCACCGAGGCGTGCTCCCCGCGTAACCGAACCAACCGAAAGCGAGCGAGAAAAAAAAACATCGAAACCAAACAAATGTACAACAACCTACATTTACAACCGGAAAACATTCCATCCACCGAGCGAAAGGTACGCAAAGCGCCCCGCAGGAGCAAAAAGAACGATCCCGGCGCGTTCCGGCATCAGATTTCATCATCTGCCGAAAGTGGCGAAAAACAAACCGCGCAACAACAGCGCAAAACATGACAGCTGCAAAAAAGGGCAACAACAACTCAGAAACATAATTAATTACGTTACAATTGATGGTGAGCGCGTTTTCTTGCTGCCTTCATCCCCTTTCGGGTGGTGCAATATGGAAAATATTCAAAGCAAAAAACCAAACCGTTAAACCCACGTGGGCCACCCGATGAAATCTGTTACAGAATCAGCCCCCCCTTGGGCGGTGCCACTCTTTTCTCCTTCGTCAGACTGAAGTTTCTTGTGCTGGTTATTTTTGTAAAGCTCTTTTTGTCGAGAAGATCAAGAACGATCCTTTCGTGGTCCTGGTTTGTCTACTTGAGACCAGAAGAGTGCTCAGAGGCACAGAGTGTGCTCGATCGTCTCGTGGTAGGTGAATTTATTTGTTCTTCTGTCGTGAACTGGTGATGTAGAACCGTTTTTGCTCATTCTCCTTCCTTCCGATGACGTGCCAGACTCGGTCGGTAGGCATTGAAATCTGGCCAAACGACCAATAATTTGCAGCGCAGTACCGGACCGGTCATCATTTGCAGCATCATCATCATCATCATCGGAAGGGTTGTGGCTGTGGTTCTTTAAACCGCTTGACGGAGTTGTTGCACCCTGAACGACTCTGAGGCCGGCGTGGTGAGACTATAAATAAATCGGCACCAAAAAAAAACGATGCCATTCATTTGTGGGTCACTTTGCCGTTTCGGCAAAATGTGCACATCACGCACAATTGAAATGAAATTAATTGGCGTAAAAATGATAGTCCTCGGATTAACGGGCCGGGAGGACCATTTTGACCCTCGACGGTGCAAACAACGGTGGCGCACAAGGTCATCAAACCGACATCCTTCAAAGAAATTTAATTGAAAAATCGAACCTATCAATAAATTGAAATCTGAATTGTTTAAAGAAAACCTATGCTGAAAACCGATTTGAAATTAAAGGTTTTTGCTGTGTTGATTTTTTTATTCTGCATGGTCTTGTAAAATGAATTAAGGTACTAAAATAAAGTAAGGGATTCTGTTGCGATTGAATGACCTCTACGTAAAAGTCTCCTCTACTGTTCATTTATTAAACTGTTGTTTGAAATTCTTCGTAGTCCATGGGGAATTTCATAACGATCCGGAACATAACCGTCCACGGGGAATTTTCGATTACTGTGTAAAGCGTCAAACGAATTTTGGAGCCTGGCCTCTACTCTTCGAAATTGAATTTCCAAGAGCTACTAAATCGTAACAAGTTGTCCTGGCATGTGACAATTATTGTAGATTTTTGCCTCATTTCGAAATGTAAAAAATGTAGCCCCAACTTTTACTTCAGAAATGTAAAGCATAGAAGGTTACGTTGAGTTCTTTTTCGGAGCTGAGTAACATAAAATGGTGTGTTTGTAACAGTATCTGTTTGATTTCGTTTGTACTTTGAAATGTTCCGATAGTATTTTGGCCATAGCCTCATTTCCAGATAGTTTTACACCTTCCACAGTTTGGTGAAACAAACCTCGCTTAACGTTTTCTTACAGAGGAATTGACAGACATTTATAATTTATGGGATCAATCAATTATTAATTTAATGTGTCGGAAACGTCGGAAAGAAACGAGAAGTGATCAATCAACCCACCGTTTGAGTAGAATGAAGCTACAAACATTATACACATACCACTCAAGCGATGCACCTGGCGATGGCCCCATAGCTGCCTTTGAGCAAATTTATCTGCCGACCCATAAGGCATTAGCTTCCACACCGTACCTCAAGTTACCTCGCAGTTTACTAGCTTTTAAATATTCTTAAATGGGTCCCGATTTCTAATCTTCGCCTGAAACATTGCACCGCATTACGGAAATCAATTGCCCAGCCAAGTGCCTTCCTAACTAAATTAGCACTGCCCCGTAGTGCGCCACAATAAACATGCTTCCGAAGTCCTTTTTCGCAACACAAGGTTACGCGTACGGCGTAGTTCATGCTCCAACACTTCAACGCTGCCGGCGCTGTTTACCGGTCATCGGGAAGCATTCCGAGTCAACAGCCCTTCGGTGTAACTGTCGCACACGTGCGAATGAATTGAGGAAATACCACAACAAAACCCGGACCGGTTAAGTACCGGCTACCCAGGACGACCGATAAATGTGGACCACCGGCAGAGGAAGTACAAATAAAGTGCGAGCGAACCACACTCTTTCCGCCGACAGCTTACCGATCCGTGGCCTCTCCGGAGATGGATTAAGAGGCACTTGTGTGGCTGCGCCCGCTAAAGCGCGGCCTAAGTGCGTCGCTAGGTCGCTCGGTCAGCCGGCCGATCGTGACTCCGATCGTGCCCTTTTGACTACGCCTTCCCTTTGATGTCTCAGTTTCAGTGGTCAGACAAAACCTGTTTCAGAATGAGACGGCCAAATTCCAACCACCGATCCTCACGCCGATCCGAGACGCTCCGCAACCGATGAACGTATGTGAACTTGTTGTGGCAAAGGCAACAACAAACAAAAAAAGGCGAACGTCATTGAGGACGCCATCGACAATCCGTGCGATCGGTTTCCGTTGCTTCCATACTTCCATACGTGGTGGGAGCTCCATAATTAGGAAGCGACTGGATAGTGGCACGGCTAAATGTGATAATTATTCTGGGACTTCTGGACTGTGACTGTGTATAGGACACCCATTCCCCAGGCCCCAGGTAAATGAATTGAATAAATCAAAACACACTACACTGACCATGTACATCCGCGGACTCGTGTAACGCTTCACTGCCACTGCTTATAACGACCGGGCAGAGCACAGACTTCGCAGGCAGTATTGACTGGAACCTAACCGCACAAACCAACATTCATTCTTACGGGCGTTGAATTTACCGCTCACGACAGGTGAAGGTGTCGGGTCCTATTTGTTTACTGCCGCTGCCGCGGTGATGGTCGGCTTCTAGGCCTCTCTCTCTCACTTGTTCCGAGAGGGAAGATTCCATCCGACAAACCTGGTGGTTTTGTATCAAAACTGTATCAGAAGTCAGGCACGTAAACTTAATACCCTGACCAAGGATATCTTGCGCCAGCAATGCATCTACCACCGGCGATGGTTGTGGCTTCCGAATCCCCAGTATCAAATCCTAGCGTTTTCCCCGGAAGTTTCCAGACGACGGGACGGCGGCAGCTCATCAAACGAAAACCCATTATCAGGCTCAGTGGCCCGACGGCGGATGGCTTGATGGAGAATAAATTCAAATCAGTTCGTTAGGCCCGGCGTTAGGATGGCGCTGACGGTGGGATGGATTGCCAACCGCGAGCGCGAATCTAGACAACAAAGTCGGCGGAATGTCCACCGGTGGGCTCCGACCTGGGAGTGTTTCGTAATTACACGGGAGTCTCACCATGTAGCGTCCGGTGCCAGCCCAGCCGATTGACGATTGGCCCTGTTCAATATTCACTGAACGCGCGCGCGCGGCCATCTCCATTTACATCCATCGCCCGGACATGACGCGGATGGCCGCCGCCCGTCGTCGTGCCAAGGATGCCGGGCCGTGCGTGGAGCCGGAAACCCGAGAATGGAGATTTACGGACCTGACCGTGCGCAAAAGCAACCCAGATCGAACCCTGAACTCCTGGCCCTGGCGCGCAGCCTCCCGAACCAGAAGCGACACCGGAGCGCTATATGACATAAAGCGAACGGCGATGCTGTTGAGTTTATAATTACAATACGAAGCGACGGTGACGTGGCTCCGCTCGGCCGGCTCGGCAGTCGTGTGGCAATTAGTTACACTGCTTTAGTATTCATGTCATGACAACCCATTCCCAGCAGCCACCCACAGTGGCAGCAGCAGCGGCACCGGGATGAATACGGATACCGGAGCGAGCCGTGGCCGTGAGAATATCGGTGCGCCGATTATATAATGCGCTCCGGGAAGCGCTCCGGGAAGTGGTCGATTTTTAATGATAATAAGCGTTAGCTGTACTGGTGAGTGTTGTGAGGTGAGTCAGCTGTCAAGCTGCCCGATGATGATGGGGGGGAGCAGAAAATAAAACTATCGATCGGTTACTTTGCTCTCATGACTCCATCGAGTGATGACCACTTCCGATGACAACGCGGTGCCTTAAAGGCGACAAGTTCATCTGTTTAAATCTAGACAAGGCATCTGTTTAAAGAACGCATAGGAGCTCCTAGGTGACCACTAAACCGACTCCGATAAGGTGCGCCGTATTACAGTTTTATTACCCACCGGCAGATCACTCATTGCCGGGTTGGTTCTGGTCAGAAGTATTCGGTTAGAATCCGAACCGAGAAGTGATCAAACATGCTTTTGGCAGGTTTCTATTTTGGAGCCCGCCCGTCCGGAGATGATGGATGGCTTACGGACGGCGTCGTGCGGAGACGATCCGATCGCACCTCCCGATCGCGAGCTCACACCCGGTCGAGAACTGCGCAGAGATCTGCACGACTGAAGAATGGTACACAATCGGGACGGGTGAAGCGAGCCAGCCTAATACATGGACTGAAAAGTATCGGGTTTAAGGTGGAAAATGCGTTTCTATTTTGTTCAAAATTGGCTTTATTCTTTAGCGTTATTTCCTTCAAAAGGAACTCAATCGTTTCAGCGTCGCGCCTAACAGTTCAATAATACTTTTAAAGAAGCAATTCAAAGTTCGAGTTCTTCAAAATCAAAATTTGACCTTCAAACGTTCCAATAATATTCACTGTTACGTTCAACCATAGCCAAACACCACTCAGAAACATCAACACGTTCTTGGTTTGGGTCAATAGTGAGCAAGAACGCGGCAGCCACTTTGAACAAAGCTTTCTCATAGTCAAACGTGCATGCAATATAAAGCCAACACGTTCTTTTGATATCTTTTGAATCATCATAGACTAACTCATAGAGGATAAGTCATACTTTCAAATTTTACTTTCAAACCCTCACCGAAGATCTACAATCGAGGCTATCACTTCGGTTTTGAATGTAGAGACTAGTGTTTCTAACGCTCGAATCCCCGGAAAACAACGGGTTTTACAAATTAATTTAGAGTAGAATTCGAATTTAATTTAGAGCTTAAGAAATTTAATTTAGAGCTTAAAGTCCAATTATTTTAGATTGTAGAAGGAGATGAATGTAAACCTTTTACAGCTCAAAGTGTCTATTATTGTATTATTGTATTATAATACAAGATAACAAAATATGTCAGCTAACTGACGCAACTTCACTTTTCGATCATTCAAATCGATTTTGTGGATTTTTTAAAGGTTTTCTAGTGTTACTATCTCATTTGGGCCTCCTGACCCAATTTGATCGTCCACTGCATTCAGGATCATTGTTGATTCTACAACCACCGTTTGAAGTCAGCAAACCAACGTGTTATTGTTGTTTGTGACGGAACGGAGTCCTTATAATAGTTTTCTAGCCATTGCTTCGCTTGATCGGCATTTTTCCCACCAAGAAGCAGTGTAAAAGTAAACCACGAAATTTTGTTTGATCTATTGTTTTGAAAACAACAAAAGTAGTGTTACTTTTAGTATAATAACAGAATCAACTTATGAAATGAAATAATGACATCATGACATTTTAACAGCTTTCTTTTAAAGGTTAGTTCTGAAAAAGCGACGATTGCCAGTAGAAATTTTCCCGGAGATCAGGGCTTCAACACTCACGGTCCCCGAAAGACAACTGGTTTTAAATTAAAATTACAATTAAAATTAAATTTTGGGTAAGATTATATTAGTATGTAAAAAGAGACTAATGTTATAAACCCGGGCCCTGTTCGTTCTTCTAAGAAACAAAAGAGACTAATTGTTAGGCTATTGCATCTGAAAGTCTCTATAATACACCAACCAACCAATAAGATTCCCGCCAACGATGTGTTAGGCTCGGGACTTTTCGCCCCACGTGCTACAACGCAATTTAGCACCACAGAAAAACAGACGCTTTTAAGGACCCGTCTCGGACTCTCGCGGTCAGATAATAATTTCGTGGGGTGGGGGGGTTCCAAGTGTCCCCCCTCAATCGCTAAATCTTCTTCTTCTTCTCACCAATTGCATACAGAGTGCACCCATGCCTAATTCTTCCCCATTGCTCCCTAAATAATGCGGCCCAAAAGAGTCAGCCGGGGCGACGACACTCTTGAGCTAAATCACCTCTCGAGTGTCAAACGACTCGACTCAAATTCTTCATTCAGCGATTAAGCGCCCGGGAAGGGGAACCGGCCCGATCCCACCTCGAAGCGCGTCTGCCGCTCTCGCGTCTCGTGTGTATATCTACACCTTGACATCCGGCACCGGGGCTCAGTCGACGATCGGATGATCTTGCGGCAACACAACCCCGAGTCGGCTACGAGTGTGACGAGAGTGCGTGACACGGGCATTGACGAAGAAGAAGAAGGTCTCACGTACCGGTTTGGCCTCAGAGACAGCCTGGGCCTCGGTGGTGAATGATTATTGTTGACCGGATCACCGGAAGTGAAGTGGAAGTGACTCTACGCGGAACCGCACCCCAACCAGGGGCAGCACGCGGGCAACTGGTGCGTGAAATAGATAAAACGTCCGAAGGTTAGTGTGTGTCGCCGTGTCGTCCTCGTAGAGCTGTTATTATTATTTCTGCTGGTGAAAACCGGGGGACAGGCGTGATCGCGCATCGAGCGGAACGTTTGCGTAAGCCCCAAACTCGAGATTAGCCGAGGCCGAGGTGAAAATTGTCTTCTAACCTCACGCCTTCCGCCGGGCGGCCCTTTGCCACCCCCAAAGTGCGTGCGTATGCGTGTGTGAAGTGTTTGTCGGACAAGACTTGGTGGCCCCCGCGGGTTATTTACGATTGAGCCCGCTTCAAACAGTGCTAACCAACAACCGGGGCCATTGACGGTCACAACAACATCTTCGGGGGGGCAGAGCACTGTTTGTCGTCCGGTCTCCTAGGCCGAGGTGACCTCAGCGCTTTTCACCACCCAAAAAAAAAGCCCTGCGAGGGCCAGTCAGCTGCGAGCCATGTGGGGACGATTGACAATTGTTTCTAGAAAGCCCTGGCCAGCGTCAAGATGTAAATGGAAAGCAAACAACTCGCAGAGTCGCAGAGAGGTGGTCGTAGGGTCTAGCGTAATCGGCTGAGTCAGCTCGGTCCCGGAGGTGGATCGGTTCCCACGATTAGTATGCATGGAACCCGGGCGCGGAATTAAGTCGCCAGCTCCGGTGATCGAGTCGGTGTAATCGAAGTGTAAATTAATTGCTTGCGTAAATGAGCACCTATCTGCGGCCTGCTCCGGGGCGTGTCTCAACCGACCGACCGACAGCGGACTATTGATTACGAGCGCTGGATGAGGATCAATCAATTAGCCTAAAGCCGGCTGGCAGGGGAGGCACCATTTTGCGATTATCTGCCAAGCGGCATCTGCCGCAACTGGCGATGATTGCGACAACACGAATGTGGCCGCCTGTGAATCAGGGACCCGACCAACGCCTGACATCACAGCGTCGTGACACGCGTTCGCTTCGGTGATTATTGTTGATGGCGTGGTCCAAGTGTTTTGGTCGCGATTGACAGACGCGGCCCAACTTGAGCAAATAATTGCCCGCCAATCCATGACTCCTGGACTCCCGCCGTTCGCCGGCGGCGCAGGATGCATTGTGTGTTCCGTGACGTCGTCATCCATCTATTCTGGAGAGGCCCTCAAATTTGCAGTGACAATAATAAGGTGTTTGCGGGAAGATATGCCCTATCGGGCGCTTCTCCAGAAGTATAGTCGATGCTGCGGCGGAGTTAAACCCCAGGAGTTAATTTCATAATTAATTCCCTTCTTGGACATCAATGCTGTGTGTGTGCGTGCATGTGTGGGTGTGTCATAACAGTTGTACTTGTGTTATGATTTCATTTGCGCTCGCTTCGCCACTGCATTGCTTGTCACCCCAAATGCCGGCCCACTTTAGGGGTCTTGGAACATGGATTGAGAGTTCAGTCACAGCGAGCTAATTAAGTACGGGGTGTCAATTACATAATCCCTCGATATCTGGACGAAGCCGCTTATTTCAAGTATCTCACTACTCGAAATGATCTTCTATTAGTTTCCCAAAATATAGGTCCCAAAGTACATTTGGCCACATTTTGATTTCTCTACCAAGTGCCCACGTGAAGTCAACCCGTCCGAATGTAATAAATGAATGATTTGAGACATGTGGACCAAAACTTGATATTAACCGCAAAATTGCTTTGACGAATGGGTTCTTCATGCTCGGGTATCGGATTCGAGATCGAGCGATCCTTTCGTTGGAATTCTTGAACACTTCGTATAGTAGTATTCGCAAATACTATTATTCCACGGCCGTTCATTTTTTAGGTCTTTCTTAAACGGTAATGCCTTCCTTAAGCTTGTTGGCACTGATTGCAGTGTACGAGGTCTGCTCAAACACTTTTGCGACATTCGAATTTCCACGGGCTTCATATAAGTTAATTTGTTAATTTTGTTTCTCACACTGAATTTGTCAAAATTTCGAGACAAATTAACAAATTACAAATACCAATCCTTGAAGCAGACAAAAATCGACGATGAGCCGAATCTTGTCCAAGCAAAACAGTTGTCAAAAATTGACTAATTACTCAAAATATCCGAACTTTTCATCATAAGTAGGTGACATGGATAGCAACCGAACGCCACAAAAACATTGAAAATCAAAAATACCTAACCCACGGAAATTCAAAATACCGGATACTTTTTGAACAGACCACGTATCTGAGCCGCGAAAAGACGTGAAGTGTAAAACGAGTTAACCTAGGATTTCAATCCACAATTTTACGCTATTCCCGCGAATCCGCGAATGATATCATCGTACCAGTAAGAGACCCTTATTTAAGATGTATTTATTGCCTTATCTAACGTCACTCACATTGAAGTCCTTAGCGCTTCGCTCGAAGTGGATTAGAAAAACCGTCGAAAAGAATGGCCCTGTCCTGTGTCGGATCACCCGAATCGGCCGGCTACCTAACCGAATTAGAGCGCAAAATCGTGCACCAATTTATAAATACGTCCCAGTCTGTTGCTTTCGGATTAAAGAAAAAATTGCGCTTCCAATTTTGCGTTACAAAAATGGCTACAATTCACACTGCACAACATTGACGTGCCTCACACATTCGGGTCGGTTGTTCGGGCGTCCATTTGTTGGGTGTCATTTTTATCGTTAGATCAAAAAAAGGGGCTAAAAATAACACTTTTTAGTGACCACCACTCGAGCACCCAGAGACGTTTGCGGAGACGGAACATGGCAGCACACGGTGGCCGCGCGGCCATGTAGTTGCGATATCATTATTCTTCCGCCATAAAATATCGACCATCGACAATTAATTAAATTTTATGACGAAACCCCGAACACGCCGGGCTGGGTCGGGCCGGACTGGGCGTACGGCATAAAGTACGGCCGAGGTTCCGTGACGTTGCTAAATGATTTACCGGTCCGATAAATGACCCGGGCCAGGGAGCGGTGAATGCACCCGCCGGCAGGCGAATGCAAATAATGGCACAAATTAAATTATTCAAATTTATTCAGTAAGTTGCACAACAGTTTATCATTTCGCCCCGGGGTGGGGCGCTGCTGCTGCTGTACCGAGTTTTGGGTTCTTTTTTGGACCCCTTGCCTATTGTGGGGACAGCTCGCTCCTGAGTTCTCTTCAAGGAACTCCCGCCGAAGGAACTCATTTGGGGGTCCCCTTAATTTCCGAATCGGTGGAGGCGCCTCATCAGAGAACCCGGCCACGGGTTGACCTCACAACAATTGCAGTTACTCCACCAGCTGCGGCGGTTGGCTAGTGTTGAAATTAGCATAATTGGCCGATGAAAAATCGGCAACGATCGGCGAGGGCCTGGGCTCTCTTGGGCCTGGTCAACCGGGTTTTCCGGACCGGCCGGCCGGCAGGCCGCTGCGGAAGTAATAAAACAATGTGAGTTACAACCGTGGAACTGCTGGACACCGGAATGGTAATTATGTATAGTCCGAGTCCGAGCATCCGAGGGATGCGCAGGACCTGAAATTAATTAATTTTTCAAGACTCCCGGTGTCCGGTGGGCAGCATAAAGCATTTGATGGCCTCCCAAGGGGAGCCCTAAATCCTCGTGATGTTCGGACTGAGCTACTCCCTTTCTCCAGCCAAGTGAAACCTGTCGATCGGTCATCCGGTCACTGGGCCACCCATTTGGTCCTGGTCTGTCCGACCAGCATCTCCAAATCGCGCGTCAGCAGCTCGTGAGGCGCGCGATCGCGTAATTATTGCCAATTAAATTAACACCTTCAGACCGGGCGGGGGGGACCATGTTTTTCTGCCACTCCGGTTCGGGTTTTATTTTATTTATTTTTTTCTCGCTCTCCGTAGGTCCCCCATTTGATCCGCTCCCGGGAGGCGGCGGCGGCGGGTGGCGAGTGGCGAAGTGATAATTGATGGTCGTCGACGGCGACTCTCGATCTCGGCTCTCTGTCCCAATCTCCCAGTCCACGATCGGTGCTCGCGTGAGGTGGCCAGACGAGACTTGGTTCCCCCCGGTGACTTCTCGAGGAGAGTGACCTGAGTGTGTCGTGACTTTTTGGGCCACAATTTATGACCGCACCCGCAACGCGTTCGGGCTAATTGAGTGAAATTGCGCCCGAAGAATGGTGGCCTCCCCGAAGATGGTGGTGGTGCTGCTGCTGCTAGTGGTGCTAGGTCTGGTGGGATCGGATGCCCAACAGAACCTGGACGAGCTGCACCGGCCACAACTGGATATCCTCAGTCCACCGACCCCGGCGACCCCAGCCGCGGCCGGCGAACGCCAGTTCCGGGTGATGTACGAGTGGAACGTGCTGGACTTTGCGTTCGCCGGGGAAGACGAGCGATCGTACGCCTTGTACAGTGGCCGGTACATCCCGAAGAACGTGCTGATCTCGGACTGTAAGCCACACACGAATCGGCTCTACCTGACCGTGCCACGGATGCTGCCCGGTGTTCCGGCCACCCTCGGGTACGTGGTGCGGCCGGAGAATAACGGACGGACCGATCCGGAGATCGTCCCGTATCCGTCGTGGGAGATGAACGAGCGCGGAAATTGCTCGGCCCTCCAGTTCGTCCAGGGGATCGCCATCGACAAGCAGGGCACCATGTGGGTGGTGGACTCGGGGCGTACCGAAACCCTGACCCGCGGTAAGTCCGATTCCCCGGCTCGATGATCCCTCGCTTACTAACCCTACGTACCCTTCACAGGAGCGGATCACGTGGTTTGCCCACCGAAGCTGCTGCTGCTGGACCTGAAGCGCAACGGCACCGTCCTGTTGCGCTACCAGTTCCCCGAGTCGGTCGTCCCGGCCGGCAACAACTATCTGAACAAGATCGTCGTCGACGACGCGTACGGTGGGTTCGCGTACATCACCGACAACAGTGGGGCCGATCCGGGCATCGTGGTCTTCTCACGTCGCCTGCTCCGCTCGTGGAAGGTCCGGGAGAACAACTCGATGCGAGCGGCCCGGAACGCGGTCCGGTTCGCCGTGAACGGGACCGAGCTGAACTTTTCGATCCACATCGACAGCATTGCGCTTGGGCCGTACTACAACCCAAACCTGGAATCGGAAACGGAGAGCTCGCGGTCTGGGTTGGGAGCCGGGAGCCAGAACTACGAGCGGAACGTGTACTACAGTCCGCTCTCGAGCTACCACATCTACTCGCTGCCGGCGTCCCTGCTCCGTGACCCGGAGTTTAATGCACGGGCGACGCCGCGCGATATTCTCGAGGCCGTCACCGACTACGGCCGGAAGCAGTCGCAGACGGACGGGATGATCATGGACAATCAGGGCGTCCTGTACTACGGGCTGCTTGGGGAGCACGCGATCGCCCGGTGGGACACGTACCGGCCGTTCACGGAGAAGAACCAGCAGATCGTGGCCCGGGACGCCACCTACATCCAGTGGGTCGACAGTATGGGCTTCGACCACGAGGGCTACCTGTACGCGGTGGTCAACCGGCTCCACAACTTCGTCGCCGGCCGCCTCAACCCGCTCGAGGTGAACTTCCGTATACTGCGCGCCAAGACGGCCGGCCTCAGCTACGTCGAGACGCCGGACAATCCGTTCAACAGTGACACCAAGTATCTGTATGGGGACGGAGCCAGTCTGTCCGGTGAACCGTTCGACAACGGACTCCGGTTCCAGTACGAGGGTACGACGCCGGCCTCGAGCCGGCTCGCCGCGGCCGGAGTTTTTGGTGCCCGATCCGGTGCCACCAGTTCCGTTGTGTCCGTCCTGTTGCTCCCTATGCTGCTCGTGAGCGGTGCGCTCGGTGTCCTTGCGGTTTAAGCGGCCAGCTGACGGATCGATGACGTCACACGCTTCCGCATTCACGGTTCCGCATCAGTATTGTACATAGTTTGAGGTTAAGTGTAAATACGCGCGATCCTCGCGCCCGATCGATTTCATGTTGATTTTAATGTTTGGGACCATTTGGCGAGAGAGCCAGACAGAGAGAGAGAGAGAGAGAGAGGGAGAGCGCAGAGTGAATAAAGTTTATCTATTTCTATCACACACCGTGACTTAAGGGTGTCGTCGTGTTCCCCTCGGGGCGATCGGGTCCTGTTTCCGGCTCGTCCTGTCAACAATATTAATCACCCAACACAGGGCTAATCTTTGAGGCTTTTATCGGGACGGCAAACAGCGGCCCCAGGCAAAAGTTGGCTTACAGAGAATTCAAACAAATTCCGACCGGGGCCGGCCGGGAGCGTAAATCCGCAGACACCATCTGTCAAGTGCGAGCCTTCCGGGCACCGATTTGTGAGCCTCTTCGGCCTCGTTACTGAGCTACGCAAAGGAAGGAACGGCGTCCTTTCCGGGCGCCGGAGCAAAATAAACGAAAATCATCACACTCGTAAGCGGCCTCGCAGTTGCAAAATTTATTTCCTTCCACCGGCGACCGGCGACCGGCGACGGTGAAGAATTAAATCGGCAAACGCCACTCCGGGCAGGGCCGGGTCGGGCCGGGAAAAGCCTCGCCCTTTGCAGCCGCGCAGGGGCCCTTATCCGACTTCCCTTTTCTGCCTGGGCGTTCCGATGCGAGTTTTGCGAAACACACCGTGAAGGAATTATTCAACCTAGTCTTGGGCACGAGCCCCCCGCTGGGGGTCGTTTCTGGGTACAATGTAAAATTCATGCAGACTTTGTAACGGCGAAGGCGAAGTCAACCGGTTTTTTTTCGTTTTTGTCCTGGAGCATTCGTAATAGATGACTTTCCCAGGACCGGTCGCCTTTTTTTTCGGTGCGCTTTAGTTTGATGCATAATGCAGCGGAAGAAGTCAGCCGGGTCTTGTCCCAAAAGGCATCTAATTACTGGGCACGGGACGAGTGTAACGAAGATGATACACTTATCACGAACTGTGTTCCCTGCGCTAATTGGATTACATAGATGGGGGACGTCGCCGTTACGTCGACTAGGGCACCAAATGCTTCAAAACCCGCCAGAATTACAGCATCAAGCAATTTTGTAACAATCCTGCTCCCCCCCAGGGGTGTGTGCCGTGTCTCAGATCTCATTGTTTCTGCCGATCCGGTTGCGATTCCACGAAATCCCCGACCGCCCGAAACGTTTTCTGCTGGAAGCCCCAAAAACCTCCGAAGAAATCCGTGGCCTTATCGTGGTGCACGGGGCACCGCGCGTTCGGTAAACAATGGAGCGCGGAAAGAAATAATCTCTCGGAAGCATAAGGTGGGTCTCGGTTCCGTGCCACCCAGATGACAGATAACGACGTGTCTTTTCGCCCAATTTTAACCCATCCCAGGGCAAACACACTTCCGGTCGGCACCGTTTACCAGGTGACAGCGGTTGCAAAAGTTCCGACCCGGGCGCCTTTAGAAAGTTCCGCTAAAAAGTGTCTTCCTCCGTCATGTAATCGTGTCCAGCGGTAGATAAGACCCGGAAAGAAACGGCCAGCTGGCTGACTGGCCGGGGCTTGGGAGAGCAAGACCTAAAAAAAATGACAGATAAAATGGGAAGCCATCTTGTCGTCCGTATTTATTTTCGCGGGAACCTCACCCAGGACTTTCGTGGTGGGGTTCGCCGCGATAAGGCCACCCGCGGTTCCGTGTCAACACCCGGTGAACTTTTTACTTAAACACACTGTTGCTACATTGCGGCAAGGACTTCCTCCTAGATCTTCCGCTCCAGATAGGCAAACGAAACGGAACTGAAAGAAAAGTGACAAGGGGCGCACTAGAATCCATGGCGCGTTGGCGCGCTCGTCGGCATAAAACATTAATGGCCGCCATCACGCCGGGAACAGGACCGACCCATGAATCGATTACAAAACGTGACCGCTCGTTGACGCGCGCTGGGCGACGAAACCTTCCGGTGCACTTGCGTGATACTCACTCTAAATGGAGGATTCATAATTGATGACAGTTTTGTACTAGTTCCTCACGGCGGAACACGGCCGAAAGGAGGACTCAGCCGGGGCGTGGATAAAGATGGCCTAGGATCTAGGATGAAAGTAATGAAGCACTATTTACGATCTGTTTGGCCGACGCAAGCTCCATTTCGGGGTGGGTCGCTCGAACAGTGTGCTGACCACCGCACCAGCTGCGCCGGATCACGTCGGTTCGGCCACACTGCCCGGTCCGCTCCGGCGCTCATAAATATCCAACGAGTAACGATTGTCATCAACGAAGATTGCGCGAAGCCCACATACTGTAACGGGGGGGCAGCACTTTTTTAGGTTCTCGTTTCGGCACCGTGGCCCTAGCACGAACCCCGGGCGGACGTCCTTGATCCCCGGCGAACGTAGACAAATTTGCGGCCATAACATCAAACTCGGACCGGACCGTGCGGTCCGGTTCAGTGTTCCGGTACCGGCCAGGAACAACGTATTGCCTCACATTCGCTTTCATCTTCCACCGCGTTCATGCGTCGAAGCTGCTCTCCGCGTGAGACGTGATTATCCGGCCGGCGTAGTTCCACTATGGGCCCCCGCTGTGCTCCCTAATCCTTTTTGCCCTGAATCTCAATCGCACACCCCTTCACCGGTACACCGGAAGCGAGCGGGTTTAAATCGGTCCATTCTTTTCCATTACGGGATGAGCATTTCGGGTCGTGCCGGGTGTGTCTGTGGCGTGGCCGGTGGTTTATGAACTTATCACACCACCAGCGAATCCCATCGCCAAAGTGGAAAGGATTGCTTTTTTGGTCAGCCACGACGCGGAACCAGATGGCATACAAATGGACGGTGGTGGCGTGGTCATAAAGTATGTCATCTGTAATCAAATAGGAACATAGTTTCAAATAGGAACACTGGACCGAGTGCCGGTGGTTCAAATATTAATACTCTAATCCATCATAATCCTTTCGATTACGTCCCAATTGGTCCGTCGATTGTCCGTAATGTCGGCAACAATGAGCTTTGGTAAATAAACATAACGCCCAGCAGCACGATCCATTTAACCAAAATTCAATTTTCACTCGATCAAAGCGAATCTTTCGAAACCCATGAAAGCAATGTTATCTCTTTTCGCAAGGACATCCGAGTGTTACGCTTCCGCAGTGAGGCCTCCCCGGGCCAAAAAAACGCCCTTCGAATCGAAACGGTTACGACGAGCTGCCGCACTTTCCCCATTCGGCGCTGGAACCGGAAAAGTTTTCCGCCAACCGCCAGAGTGTCTGCCTCGCTGGTCGGTATTGCCTGTGGCTGCGCCGCCGGCTCGCATTCAATCCCTGATTGCGGTTAGTATTACAATTTGGCTCTTCTCTTTGGCATATCTTTATTCGCCACGGACCGTGGCCGCTGATTGGTGGCTGCAATTCTTTGGCGAACTTCGTTAGCTTTGAACTCCCGCTCCTCGTGTCGTTCTGGACCGGTTCTGGACTGAGGGCGCGCACGACGATCCGGAAGCACGATATTTGCCGCACCACGACACCCGCCAGAGTGCGGGCCGGCCATTACCTAAAAACGACTTTTGCTTGTCTTTGCCGTTTATCGGACACAGTTTTATGGGCAAACTTTTCGCCGGAAGCGAATTCTACGAACGGACGCATCCGGGGGTCGCACCGGACGACACCTAACCGGAACGATCCCTGTGCGATGGTTTCTTGGTAAAACATCTTGCGAGGCCGGGAGTCGGAGTAAGGATAAAATTGAGCGTAAATTCTCACCAGCTCACCCTCAGCACACCGCCAGCTTTCGTAACGAGTTGGACAGATTTGGTTCGTTAGAGGTTACCGCACTCTCCCGCTGGTTGGCTGGTTTCCGTTGGAACGGCGCATATCGAGTACAGCGAACGGGCACAAGATTACACAAGTGGTCAGCGCAACATACGGTCGAAGGAAGACACATTGGATGCAGTTTCGTTCCCAGAACTGCCTCTGCTCACCGCTCATCTCGATCTCAGTAGTGGGCAGTGGAGCAAAAATGGCACAAGTAACCGGAGGCAAAGTTTTGCCTTCGCCGACGGACGGACTAATTTCTCCGACGGCCGGCAGAGTGGGTTTTCTTAAGCATTTTCCTCGCCACAGCCAGTCAATTGCGCTCAGCTAACGGGGCCCCCACACGTGACCACACTGGCCACATTTAATCTAGAGAGACGAGTTGGCCGTACCAAGGACCGGCACCATCTTCCCGACAGCTTCCGGATAATCTTACGATGGTGATACCGTTCACTTCCGTGCGGTGGTCGGTGGACGTAATGTGGCGTTGCGAAAGTCGAAAGTTGTTGCGGTATCTTCTTGAAAGAGTTGATTTTATATTCAAATCCGGTGGAGGATGTAATCTCCCGTCGGTGCAATCGGAAGCATCACGCTGCACCCGGGAGCTGCACGCTTAACGACTATTAAAAAGGTATCATTTAGATTAGAAGCATCACGGGTACTGTATGGACCACACTCGGGCCAATGGTCGGTCCCCCTATTTGGGGCGTGTTTCCTGCTCGTTCACGTACCGCACGTAGAGGGCCGGCGTCGGGTACGGCTCCGGTGGTTGCTCCGCCTCGTCCATGTACGAGCAGGCGATGGCCAGTGTGGTTCCGTCGTTGCTGAAGCACAGACTGGAGATGGATGTGTCGTACAGATGGAACTGGCAGAGTCGCTTCTTGTTGAACCCGTCCCAGATGTTCACGTAGCCATCGGAACCACCGGTCGCGAAGGTGTTGTGCGTGTTGTGGAAGCTGATCGCGTTCACCGGATAGATGTGTTCCACATTGTTAACTTTGCCCCGGTGGCACTTGAACGCGTACTTCTTCGCCTGCACCTCCGGGCTCACGTCGAAGAACTCGACCGCCACACGACCCTCGATCGAGCCCATCACGTAGCCCTCCTTGTTCGGGAAGCAGCGCACCGAGCGGGTCTGGTACTTGAGCGAAGACTCGCGCCGCTCGGTGTAGTTTCCCATGTGGCGCAGGTCCCAGATCAACACCTTGCGCTCCGAGGTGGCCACCACCAGCTTCTCCTCGATGCAGCTCATCGCGTACACCTTGCCGCCGCTCTGCTCGTACGACCCGACGCACTCCCGCTCCCGGGCGTCCCACAGCTTCACCGTGCGGTCCCAGCTCCCGGTCAGGATGCCGTTCACCATCGACGAGTACTCCACGCACTTGACCGCTGCATCGTGCGAACCGAGGTTACTCTCGATGTGTGTGTTGAGATCGTACAGTTTCACGCCATTGTCCAGTCCGCCGCTTACCGTTTTGACCGAGTCCTGCAAAAGAGGTCCCTGTTAGCTCCGCACCAACGACCCCGGAACAACGCGACGTACCAGAAACGAACAGTCCAAAACGGGCGAAGAGTGAAAGAACTTGTGGCGCAAAGTGTTGCTGGTCACATCGTACAGCCGCACGCTGGTGTCCCACGACGAAACGAGCAGGAACTGGTTGCTGGATGGCGCAAACTTGGCGGCCGAAATCACGTCGACCGGCGCGTTCGAAATCTGCACCTCGCCTTTCTGCGACATTCTCATGTTTACCTTTCGACGGTTACTTTTACTGCTTTTACGCGCTCTTCAAATCGACGCGATCGGTTTGACATAACAACATATGGCTCTTTCCCGCGTGAGAAAATATTGCTATTTAAAATGCAAGAAAATATGGCTGATAGTTCGTATCGTTTCAGGCAGAGGGCGCACCAATACCGCGACGCGCTTCTGCGCCACCGGCTTTGGCAGAACTTTAGTTTAATTTTGGAACAATAGCGGAAAGAACATTATGAAAAAATGGTATAGAACAATGCTGCACAAAATTGTGCGCGACATAATAGGATTTCCAAGCCTCCTTTCGTACGAACGCTTTATTGGTTAGAGTTGTATTTGTAAGCAGGTATGCCATCTCAAACCGATCTAGAGCTTCGCTTTTGAAATGAGTCTAAAGCGATTGAATCTAAAGATTCAAATTTAAGTGCTATCCGTTACAGCACACCAATTTGAAAATTCATTTCTTTTCGCCCAGAATTGGTGCCTCCAGAGATAAAATGGATAAAGAATTGACTCCTTTCCCCGCCACGGTTGTTGTTTAACGCTAGAGTTCATTTACCGTGCGAACCGTAAAGGGTGAACATTTCGAACCAACCAGCAAAAACCCGTTACACGGCTTTGGGCTTGGGCTTTGCTTTGTGGTAACAATAAGGGAAGCACCTCCACACACATGCACACACGTGCCCACCCAAAGTGGGATTAATTAAACTCTCGTGGCTAAATACTTGAAAACATTCTGTTGTCATTTCGGCAAACAGATTATGATATTTATTTCCGAGTCGTTATCTCGCGGCATTATCTCGCCATCCTCGCCGCGGAGAAGAATTTCTTCATAACTCGTGACTCGCCAGCGTGCCGGATAAGGCCCGGTCGTGACAAGCCGCGGTACGCTTTAGAGGGCGCTGTTTTTGTTTTTCTTTTAAGCGCAACACACGCAACCCCCGACCCGCGCGTGTTGCGGTGCGCTTGCGTGTCGCGACGGAAAACTTTTCCCAGCCGGAGCTAGGGCTTACGTCAGAGGGCTTTTCTGCGGCTTTCACACGGCGACACCGCGAATCTCGACACCAATGCTCCGCTCGTCGGCGTAATCTAATCTTTTAATCCATTTCTGCTCGGCTCGGCTCGAGCGAGCGACGCCCAAACAAGTTTAATCAGTGTGCCGTCGGCAGATTTTCTTCGATTTGGTGTCGCGGGAAAAAGTGGCCAAACTCACACTAGACAAACGGAGAAAGGTAGGAAGAGCGTTCCGTTTCTGTAGCCGTTTCCCGTTGAACTTTGTTTTGCGCGGATCTGTTGATTCCCAGTTCCTTATCCGGTTCATCAAAAAGCCTCGCTTCGGGGTTCCTTGCAGCTTCAATAACAATTATGCATGTGTATGTGATAACCGGCAAGCCGGCATGGAAAATGGTTTGCCCATTTCCGGCGGTTCGTCCGCTCCGAGCTCCAGTTTCGAATGATTTTCATAAGCTTGCCATAATTCCGACTTCCAACGATGGCCGTGAAGCAGAACGTGGGGTAGTCAGGGATACAAATTAATATGGCGTCAGTTCCCCACATGAGCGCCCAGTCTGAGCGTGCGCGAATGTTATGGCCGTGGTAAGGTTGCTAAATAATTAACGATCATGCTTTGATTAACAAATCTAACGGGCGTACAAAATGGCGATACAGTTCGAAACTAACTGAGGATTGATTTAATTATGTTATAGCACACGTGGACGTTTGGAATAATTTATGCAGAACAGTTAGAACAGTTCACGTGCCGTGGACTGTGATTGATGTAGGGATTCCGAACCTTTTTCGGAATTTATTACGGAATAATGTTTGCAAACTACTGAATAAAACGCCTGCGTGTAGGCAATCGACAAACTTAGTGCGCCTGAATGCACGCAACGGGCACCAGCAAAAGTTCCTACTTAGCATGTTCCCCTGTCAATTTCGCAAAACATAAATTCAGTCTAAAAATTCTGCCTCCGAAGCAACAAATTATCATTTCTTCACGAAACGAAACACAGTGGAAGCGCTCGACGGTGCACCATGCAATGCAGCGAGCAGTAAAAGGATAAAGTTGAGGCATTAAGCGAAGCCGGATGAAGTTATGCGGCAGCTCCATTTTTTTGTTGCCGCAACCAACTTCTGTCCGCACTTTGCACTGCCAGACGACGAGCGGTTCCAGCTGGGTGACCGGACTGGGTGCTAAATAAAAGGCGGTGCTGTCTATCGACAAACTCCACGGTTTCAGTCGCTACCTCCAGCTGTGGTGGCATCATCGGACGCCGTTCTGGCGGTCTCCGCGGTAGCCCGCGGTCCGATTCGTGCTGTTTCTGTTTTATAGTTAATTACTTTTTTACGGTCATCAAACCGGAGATCCGCCCACGATTGGTCCGGTGGCGCGTTGTGGCGCGTAACAGGAGAGCATGCCGGGGAGCCGGGGACGGAGACCGGACAAATGGAACAACGGTCCGCAACGAACCGGGCGTCGCTGTCATTAGCGGTGCGCTTGTGCGGAATTTATAATCTGCAAAATTTACGACCCTCGCCAAAAACCAAACGCAAATCACCTTCAAACCATAACGCGCGGTGCGGTGTGGCCGGACGGGAACTCTGCTACGGGGCCGTGAGATACAACGGCATCGAGCACCGAGCACCAGGATATGTGTACGCGGATCGTGTTCGCGTAAACAAAAATTCGCGCGCACAATGATCCATTAAAATGTCTCCAAACGGTTCGCCACGGTGGCCACAGATGCTGATGTCCGAGAGCGGGTCCCCATTTGTGGTGTACTGAATTGTCATCGGAACACGGTCACCGGGTAGCCCGTTTGTTCTTCATACCCACACACGCAGTGCTATGTGTGTCATTATTGAACATTTGTTTGCCGATGCCGGTCTCCACGAGGTCCTAAATGGCACCATGAACACAATATGATACCGCACCGAATTCCCGGGGCCTGGCAACACCTCGAGCAGCCGAACAGAACCGGACAGCGCCCACACGTGCCGGTGCTTACGGATTCTAAAGCCACCATTTCACTTTCTTTCTGTCACTCGCCAACAGATAAAGCGACCGGGGCCGGGCTGTTGGAAGAGATTTATTCGTTCTCGGCCCACGCCGTAGCCAGCCGGGAGGCCCCATGTGTGCAATAGTCACAGTCGACCATACCAGTCGGCCTTAAGATGCTGAATATTTAACCTTGAGCAATGCGCCCGCCAGCAATCGGATGTAATTTATGTGGCGCTCGTATCTGTGAGGAACTGGCCTTTCCATCACTGGCCACAGAGATCCGGGGCTCGGTAAACAGTTTTTAGAGTTCCGCAAGGGAGACCCACATCGGTAAACCGAGGACATGAAGGCGAAAAGGCAATGAGCATAAAATAGCCAAGATAAGGAAGTGCATTCCCGGAACGCTCCGGTACGCTTCCGTTTCCGGGTTTCATTCCTACCGTCCCGCAAGCGCCCGCTTCTACTTTGATTTCCAGGATGCTGCTCGACGGATTGTCTACATTTAGGCGCGACCGGTCAATCAGACTCGATCGGAACGGCGTTTGGTCAATCATTTGTGCATCTTTCGCGTAACCAAAACTCGTAAACCATTATCCCCCCCGTGATTCCGAGCGATAAATTCCCGGACCGGCCACCGCAGGGAATCCGAAACCGGGTCCCAAATGGGCGACGATTTCCTAGGACGTGGGCAGGAAAATATCCGTCACAAAGCTAATCGCCCGAAAGTCGTGGCATCCTGCGTATATGACGCGGCGTATTTGGCGCGCTGCGTTGGCGCGAAGTGTAGTTGTAAAAGTTTTGTGGCCGCCGTTTGATTCACAGAAGCCTTCCGGCTAAATGAGGGCGCAACAATTCCCGGGCCTCCGGGGGGGGGGGGGCCACCTGCTGCAATCAACCTGAATGGATTGGTCGGTTTGCGAATGCGTCATTACACGCCGATCCTGCACTTAACGGCCGCCGGCCACCATCGCATTAACCGCCCCAGCCCGGCGATAAATCGACCAAACGCAAGTGCTCAATCAATGTTGCTTTATTTACACACCAGAGCCAGGCAGGCAGCCGGCCGGCCGGCCTAGGTTGGAATTGGATTCACCGTATAGCCGAGGTTAATTTGAATCGCTTGCCAACTGCGGGGGTCACTGTTTGGGTGGTGGAATATCGACCACAAATTAAACCGACTATTCCTGGCGTCCGGTTCCAGTCCAGGATATAGGGACAAAATTACTATCCAGTGCCGTAAAAATCTCGGTCAAGTACCGTGGTGGGTGCCCTCGGTGGCGCGACCATATGCCAGGCTCTCGAGGATCCGAAGTCGCATCGCAAGATGGGCCCAGCCACGGGTACTCATCAACTGTAATCAATGTGTACGTTTACGAGCCATGTGGACTAAGCCGAAGCCCGCATTCGCGAAGATCAGACACCGGAACACGGCGTCGAACAGGCGGTCGAACTTTATACGTGTGCGTGCGTATGTAGTCGCCATAAATACGGTGTTTATGGCGATGGCATTTTTATTTAACGCCCATGTAACGACCGATTCACTTGACCTCTGGCCCGAAATGACCAAAATACTGCACGACTATGTCCGAACGAACGCTCCGTGTCCGGATTCTTGGGGGGGCCCAAGATTTTATGGGGTCGGTTGCCAGGGCGGTGCGGAGCGGGAAAATTGAAAATTCTGCTAATGAGACTTGATGCGACACGCGGCGACGCTGCTCTTGGGCCGCGAGCCGAAGACGTCACTCCGGCTCCGGCTCCGGCTCTTGATAGGTTTAGTATCTCGCTCACGTGTCGCCATAACAACGGGAGTCGTAAAACGCGGAAACACCATTTATGCCGAGACCCTACGCGTCACCGGCCCGGGCAACTCCGGAGCGGATCGAAGGCCAGATTATGGAAAGAAAATTCGGCGATTTTCTGGGAGGACCAGCCCAGTGCGGAAAGCTGATTCGGCAAGCCCGAGCCATCCTAGGGCCATCACACGCCGAACCAATCGTCACGCCGTCGGCGAATGTCCGGCCCTTGGCGTGCGTGTCACAGCTGGTTGCGCTTTTCGCATTTTCGCTACGCCATTTATGTGCATTTCGAATTGGATGCTTGCAGATAAAACAATGACAGAACGTGATAAAATAATGCCAATATGAATATGAAAGTCTTCCGAACCCAGAAGCTGAGTATCGGCGCACTGAACAAGTGCAACCGAGCAACGGAAATTTCAAGTATTTCAAGTTTAGTAATAGATTGTAACAAACAGCCTATGAAAATATAGTGGAAAGCAAACAGTTTAGCTACGAAACAGCTGGTACGGCCATTTGCGGTTACCGGTAAATTTGAGCTCCGTGAAAACATGTATAGTTTTCAATTTTTCACACTAATTTTCTTCGTTTTGCTCGGCAATGAAGCAACTGGATTATATTGTTTTATTTATGAGCAGTAATAAAGCAGTAAATTTTTATTACATGTTTTCATATTCAAAACGCAAAAATAAGGCTGAAGAGCACACGGTAAAGAATTCATTGGGCAATTTTAGTGGTGAAAATTACTACTGATAATGGTAAAATATTGAACCAAAGTGAAGCAGCAATCGGTTAAATAATCAATCAATAGTTAAGTTAGTAAGATGAAGGTAGTATCATATTAAAGGTTTTGTGAAAAGATTCCAGTCAATTTAACAGAATTAGTTAAATTAATCAAAACATTCTGGACCAAAAAATACCTTTGCACTGCAGAAAGGACCACATGACAAAATTACTAACAAATAAGCCACTAGAGGAGCCAAAACCATTGGTAGATAATGAAAGAGACTAAAACAATAATTTAATTTGACCTGAAATAAAACATAATAAACAAATGTTTGTTTGTCCGTTGTGTTTATCATATTTTTATCGTTAAATTTTGTTCTCGTTTTGTAAATTCGTTACAGCAAATGCAAGTCTTTGCTGACACATCAAAATGTTACAACTACCTTAACAGCTATTGATGAATATGTTCGACAATGATTAAAACCAGCAGGTCATCGGCAACAAAGAGTAGAGAATAAACAAAAGGACTAAATATTTCATAGCAGTAAAGCATTTAAGAAACTGTAATTTACGAATGACTTAACGAAATAAACTCATAAACAAGGTAGCAAATGGCTTATTGGATTGTTATTTACAACAAACTTTCGATGATACAACGTTAAATTAAATTCGAAACTACGAAAAGGAGTTGGCGCCCATAAACAAATTCACAACCCATTGCACCGGAATTCAATTGACAGAAAAACCTCTCCAAATCCTCCACCGTTCAGCGAACGTGTAGATAACTACAGACTTCTTGCGCAGCAGCGGATCGCACATAAAAAAAACTCGTTTGTTCGAAAACTTGGCCGCACTGTTTATTAACCGCCGGGCGTGATAAATTCCGCCAAACTCCGCCGGGGGCCCGGGCCCTCAGCTAATGCCCGGGGAACCGAGAACGGCCGGACGACAATCCAAACTTTGCTGTCCTCCCGAAAAACCACCCGGAAAACACTGAAAACTTAAACCCAATCCCCCACCCCATCGCATCGCGATCGGGACGACGGAGCGGTGACATCGAATTTATCGTCCACACTTGGCCGCCGGTCGTCGCACTGCGGTTGGGAATTAAGTTAAATCTTGCGCCCTGTTAGCGCGCCGGTTAGTTTGTGTGTCTGTGTGTGTGTGGTGCACTTCCGGGAGATCCACACAACACCACGCACCTAGCCAGATCCTGGCATCCGGTGGTGATGAAAAGTTTTGCCCGCCACGCCACGTGTACCAACTTTTCAATTTTATCACCAGCGGCCACCGACGACCGACGACGACGGCGGTTCCGGAGGCTACAAACATGGATAATTGAGAGCGGCCCCCACTCGGCGCGAAACGAAACAACGATAAAGTACTTAAAAATACGCTAGTTCGCTGTCTTCGGTGGGTCAGAGGACGCGTGGCCAGTACGCGCCGCGTGGCTACGTTCCGCAAACCTGAATCCCGAATGTCGAGCGGAGCAGATAGTTGTGTATCGATCGGTTCTGTTTCCGCTCGGTGACTGCCTCTCGGTCCAGATATGGGTCCTTTCAGACGTCCCGAGGATGCCCGTTTTCAGTTCGCCATTTGACCGGAACCAGCGGCCCACTCAACCGCGGCGCAAAAGTGCAACAAAAATCCACTTCCAACTCGTCGTCGTCGTCGTCGTTAGAAGATTTATTTCCACTTCCGTGGCGTGGAAATGGAAGCGCAGCAACCACGCGAAGAATCTGTATACCTTCAACAAACTCGTCCCCCAGCAGAGAGAGAAAGGGCGTGGAAATGGCGAGAGGAATGAAAGATTTACGTCGCGGAAAAAGTAAAGTTTTCCCCCGAGGACCATCGCGCGGAAAAACGGTGGGAACCGAAAAGGGATCCGAAATAAAATAGAGATTTCTTCTTCGATACGCTTGTAGCGTTGTCAGTGACGGCAGTACGCCCGGCACATATGGGCCAATATGGATGCGAGGACCCATAATCGGTTCCGACGGTGCTGTGGGTGCGACAAGGGAATGCACTATGCGGACACTTCGACAAAGTCGTAGCTCGGGGCAAAGTAAGTTGCATCTGCACTTTGACGTGGCGAATGTGGCGCTCTGTGATGCTTTCGGCGCTGCTCTTAGAAAAAGAGGAGCTTGATGTTTCTTCGTGCTCTGCTGAAAAATGGCGACCCTTAATTGGAGGAGGAACCAAGGAGGAAAATTGCATCCTTGCCCACGATTCGTTCGGTGCAACAACTGAGAAGCAAACAGCGAAGATGAAGCATTAAAATTAGAGCATCAACTATCCGAGCTGCCGACGAGTGGCCATGCCGCGTGATATTCATCAAAGGCCACCATCACGACCACCAGTGGGACCCGGTAGCCATTCATTATCCATGAATTTCTAATTAAGACAAACGAAGGGGGACTTCCACTCGGGGAACACGGAACAAACAGAACAGCAGCGGGACACTCGCCAGGGCACTCATCGTTCGTCGTGGGGAATTAAGCAAAAAAATATAAATGGACACGACACAAATTGTGCACCAGAAAGGGGATGCAGATGAGTGAGAGAAAAAAAATGGCAGCGCAAAAAATGCCAATCCCTTGAACCTGAAACACACAGCCCAGCGCACGGCGAGCGTAGCGCCATCAACCGGAAAATCCGCCATTTAAACCATTAATCAATTTTCATTTGCTTGTTTTGCACCCAATCGCGGGGGTTTGCGATCCTCGTTTTAAGCGCCATTCGTCTCGGTGATTGAAATTCGGACAGTGAATCAGAATTCCCAAGCAACCACGTGGGTTTGTGATAGATCCGCAAACAGCGGTGCACACGGCGGATCACACAATCCGACATGGCGCAAACTTTGAAGTGATTTGATGAAAGCGGAAGCAGCAACCAAAAAAAGGCGCTCCCACGATGGATTTCGGAGTGACCATCGTTTCGGGGGGCGGCCCGGGCAATCGCTAATGATGAGTAGACGTGCACATTTACATGCCACTAATGGGTAGCGATCAATCTTGCCCCCGAAATGCCGGTTTCCGTTCCAAGGGTGGGTTCTTTTAATTCTTTTTTTTCACTCACGAATTGGGGTATTTAGCGTTTTCGTGCGAATCAATGTGAACTCCGGCCACGGCCCAAGAGATAGGCTTTTCGAAATAAGGAGTGGAGTGAATAATGAATGTAATTAGCGATCGATTTTGTACCAACATTTTGAAGGTCTTTGCTTGGCTATGATTTGGGGCGTGGATTGCCTGCATCTAAGCGTAATGTTAAAAAATGTTTCATTTCCCACAATTATGTTGTTATATTACAGAAACTAGCAGACCCGGCGAACTTTGTTCCGCCCCAAAGGCAATGGGCCCTGGTGATAGAGCAGTCAGTAATGCTCGTCGCTGTCACGCAGCTGTTCAGGGTTGGAATCTCAGGGTGGTTGGCGTTGGGCCTGCTAGGGATGTTTGAAGTAAGGATCCAACGCGATGGTAAATTTGTCCTTGGACCTTAAAAGTTGGCATAAAATTTTCCTGCACGACTTTGCCTTTCACGCCAAATGACGTCATTTGGAAGCACGAATTTTATTTTCGAATGTTTTTTAGAAATCTCTTCGCCTTCAGTGTTCGGTCTGCGAATAGCTCATTAAGTGGTTCGGGTGGTGGGTTCAAATGCTGCAACTTCACTTTACCTCCCGCACAGCACATTCCTGGAGCTTCGTTTTTGTATTTCACGGTATTACAATACTGGCACACTTGAACACACTTGAAGGTGTTTGCAAAGAACGCGTTATAGCCATGCACTCTCGATTAGACAGTAGCCTAGCATTTCTTTGCTCTTCGGTTTTACTTGAACGTGCTATTTTTTTCTTGTTCGATCTTGAACGTGATCTATTATTATTATTATTATTATATTATTATTATTATTGATCTATTATTATTATCGCTCGTTTTTTAGGTGGCATTCTTTTTTCGAAACGATGGAGAATTTTTCGAACTGGTTTGATATAAGAAGTTTCTCAAGAGAATCTACTCCCCCTGTTAAAACTGTCAAACTGGCTGTCAACAAATTATAAGCGGGGGCGGTTCTGCGTTATGTTTCTGTGAGATTTGACAGAAAAGTATGGCGATGCAAAACGGAAGCATTTGTAACTGGGGAGCTCCATTAGGCGTAACGTAATGTTTTTGACATCACAAATTGATGCCAAACTGCTGCGCCTCTGTCAAACGTTTACGGGTCGGACGAGGCGTAAACCCGAGCGTAATTTTTTTTTTCATACGCTTTGCTTACAAACAGAGGATAATTTAGGATCCTATTTGCTGATGTAGTAACAAAATCGGATAAAACAGAAACAAATATTCAGAAATCAATTAATTTCTTTTCGATTTCTATTTTCTCGGACCAAAAACACGAACGTAAACACGTTTGCCATTTCGTTTTTCAATTTTTTACTGTCACACGAAGCGTAAACGTTTTGACATTACAAATTAATTTTACGCCTCATGTAGCCCCCTGGTATGAGACGTATGATGAACTTCTGTCTTCTCTCCCTTCTGTCCACGTGTTTCATTCTTCTGCCTTCTGTCCCGCTCATCCTTTACACTATTATATGATCCTAATAATTGAAATCTGGAAGGCTGCAGCAGCCCGTTGCTATCTCTCTCTCTCACTCTCTTCCTCTCTCTCTCTTTTACTCTTTCTCTTTTTCTATCTCTCTCACACTCTCCCCATATTGCCATAGGGAGTATTTTAAGGATTAGAGTCCCCCCCACCCCCTTCCCTTCGTCCTAAAAGGACCAAATTTGGTCACATGATTTCTCAGGTGACCATCAACAATTGTGCAAGATTTGACTGATTTGAGAACTTGTGGAGTAATCAATGTTTTAACGGTTCGTTTGTATGGGAGGGGTAAGAAGGAGGGGGCGGAGGGGTTTCTAACCATGACGTTGCTCATCCTTGGCCCCTAAAACCCCTGTGTAGCAAATTTCGAGTCAATCGGTCCAGTAGTTTCGGAGTCTATAAACCGCACACAAAACGGAGCGTCATTTTTATAATATAGAAGATAGACTAGCTGCCCCGACAGACTTCGTCCTGTCTCCTTGTTTCCGTCTTTGAAATTCCCTTTTGGGTTTTGGGACAGGTGTAATACTTTCGCATTTTTGAGTATAGGAGTGTCCGGGCGAAATCATCACTCTGACATGGATGACAAAAACTGGTCGCATTCTGTTCTGTGAAATATACTCTTTGGCCATTCTCTAAGTGTACGGCCAAGTGAATCACAGTGGGGAAAGGGGAAAGAAAAAATGCGCTAAATTGCTATCTCTCTCTTTCTTTCTCGCTCTCTCTCTCTCTCTCTCTCTCTCTTGTTCTCTTTCTCTCCCTTTCTTTCTCTTTCTCTTTTTTTCTTTCTATTTCTCGCTCTCTATTTCTTTCTCTCCCTCTTTCTTTCTCTCTCTCTTTCTTTCTCTCTTTCTCTCTCTTTCTCTCTCTCTTTCTTTCTCTCTCTCTTTCTCTCTTTCTCCCTCTCTCGCTCACTCGCTCTCTCACACCCCCTCTCTCTTACACTCTCTCTTTCACACCTTCTCTCCCTCTCTCTTTCTCTCCAATCGATTTAGAGACCACAAAAACCTAAGAAACGATACCCATATTGCCCTAGGACGTATTTTAAGGATTAGAGTCCACCCCACCCCCTTCCCTTCGTCCTAGAAGGACAAAATTTGGTCACATGATTTCTCAAGTGACTATCAACAATTGTGCAAGATTTGACTCGATTCGATTCATAACTTGTGGAGTAATTAATGTTTTAACGGTTCGTTTGTATGGGAGGGGTAAGAAGGAGGGGGCGGAGGGGTTTCTAACCATGACGTTGCTCATCCTTGGCCCCTAAAACCCCTGTGTAGCAAATTTCGAGTCAATCGGTCCAGTAGTTTCGGAGTCTATAAACCGCACACAAAACGGAGCGTCATTTTTATAATATAGATACGCCAAAAGCAATGTATTGTATTTATTCCGCAGTATATTACCATACCAGGAAACTACCCAATTGATGCGCTCTGTCAGGTTCGGGCAAAAAACCTGCACCTTTTGCTCCATATGCTCTCCTATGTTTCGATCTTGTTTGTCAAACCTCACAGATTAAACGGATAGGCCATAAAATAAAGATACAGAACAGGCATTTAAAGAACAAGAAACGTGATGGGTCCAAATTTGCCCGATTTCCCGATACGCATCTTGGTTCTCTTCCGGATATCAGTAAAATGCTTTCTCTTTTATCACGAAACGATCTTTGGGCCATTTCTCCACATCTTCGAATCGAATCAGAGCGCACCACAAGAAAGGACAACAATCTGAAGTAAAGCAAAATACTTCGACAGTGTGGTTTCCTTCGTTTTGTTTGACAGTTTGTTGTGACTGCTTTATATTCATACTGCCTGGGAACATTGCCTAGCATGAGGATCTACTTTGGCTCCAATTGAAGCTGGTAGACTGCCTTAGGTAGTCTCTACTCGTGTTCATCAGGACAATATAAGAAGGCACTGTTTCTATACTGAAGATGAATAAGGACAGGGCTACGAACAATTCTCTTGGGGAAAATAAAAATCAAGGCCCTATAAGTGATTACAGGTAAAAGTCGGGCGGGTTTCCACCGTCCATTCATCGCAAATTTTTCTATGTAAATTTGCGTTAAGAAAACCCATCTGCATCTACCCTTTGTTTGGTCTGCGTTTTATGCTTCAAAGGTTCTAAATGAATTCACTTTTCCGTTTATTTGTACTGCCGGCGAATGCTGTTATGTTTTTACATCGGCATATCAAATGCAACAACACGGTGCTATGCAAACCCTCCTCGTTGCATATGCTGCTGGCCCCATAAAATATGGGTACCGCAGACGGAGTTGATGCACCGTATGTTTGCCTGACGCTCATCGGACGTCAACATATCGGGATCGCCTTGCAAAATACGGGGTATTCGCCTAAGAAACGAGTCGAGTCGTATTGCGTACACTTGCGCAGCCAGTTACTATTCTCCGATCCGACTGTTACGAAGAACGTTATTACAAAGTTGATGGTTTCATTTTCTCCATTTTCTCACTCAAAATTGAACATTGAACACCTGTCTCGGGGGGCGTGAAACAAGGAGAAACAAATCCCTGGGCTCCCCCCGGGGGGTCAGACACATAAAACACGATAGAGGAGAAATACAAGTTATGTAGTATTTAGTTTGCCTTTCCTCCGTCGGAACCGTATCGTAAATCAAGCTGCACTTACCTAACACATACGCCAGCAGGATCCAGACGTCCAATGCGAGTCGCCCGTGACACTTCATTGTGATCGAGGAGAGGCGTAACACGAACGGAAAACGGAAAAATAACAACCACAAAACCTCGAGACGAGGGTTTGGCTCTTCGCAAACAGACGCTGTGCGCACTTACGGCCGGGTTGGCAATTTATTTTGCAACGCAAACTGCAGCTCCCACATACACACAAACGCACCAACACACAGGCACGGACACTCTCCTGGGCTGGCACCTTCCCAATCGGCAACAACAAGAGCTGGAAAACGCACAGCAAACTTCACTCTCTGTCTTTCTTCGCTTTCCTCCTTTTCGCGCTTTCTTTAAATCGCGTGAACGTGGCGTGAGGTCACGAGGTCAACGCCACAGACACACATACACACAAACACAGAGACACCAGTCACTCTCTCGCTGGCCACTAATACACCATTACACGGGGCGCAGGGCGTGATTTATGCTAGCCGGCCGATGGAACGATGATTGGGGCCTCCTTCTCCCTGATGGGGGGGGGGGGCTGTTTCCTGTCGGGCCAAAGCGGCACTTCCGGTCGCGGACTGTCGCCACCTATTTCCCCCTCCCGTCCGTCCCGTCCCGTCACCCAGCAGCACCAGCCCGGGATCGATCGGCGCAGGAAATCACCTCACATTTTTCAATCGCACCCAAACCGAACCGCAACACCGACGAGAACGAGGGCGGCGGTCACGCCGCCGAGGACGACGGTGGTCGGTGGCATTTTTCTTCAAAACACCCTTCCGGTGGCCACTCCCACACACCCCACGCAGAAAGAGGCGCCAGCCGAGGCCCAGGCCAAGATCTCTCCCCTCTTCGTCTTCGGTTGCCGTGCCGGGCGATTTATTTTAGCTTCACCATTTTAACCGCCATTTTATCACCATCGCCCCTTATCGGTCACCACCCGACGGCACCACTTTTCCCCTTCACAGCGCGGAGGTTGGTCTGGGCACTTCCGCTTTGCTTTCCGGTTTTTAGTGCATCATCTCGGCCGCTCACCGCTTGATCCTTCGAAGATCCTTATTTTTGTTCGGTTCTCGATTCGTTCTCGGCTAAGATAGCCCCGTCGGCCAGCCAGAGGTCTTAAGAGTTGTTTTAAAACCGCAAATCGGACCGACCAAGGAAAGTGTAGTAGCTCCACAAACACGCGCACACACACGTGTGGGGCGATGTCTGAACGGCTCCACTTCCGGTTTCGCAGCGCAAATCACATTTATCAAAAACGAACGCCTCAGCCGCAAAGCTGCTGTTGCTGCTGCCAAGAAGAAGAAGGTCCTTGCGAAGGTCCTGGCGAAGGTCCTGGGGGGGGCGATTTTATTTTTCCGACAGTATGTGATCCTCCTTTGTCTCTTACTTTCGAAGCTTTCGAAGACGTCTTTCAGCTGTCTGGCGTATGATGGATTTTGTGGTGCGTTTGTTTTTCCGGCACCGCGGGATGGCTTTTATTTCGATCCACGCCAAATGTCTACAAAAAGAGAGAGAAAGAAAAATTGATTGAATAAAAACCAGAGCACCGGAAGTGGGTAAAAAACCGCGAACCATCGCCGAAAGCCGAAACGATGGCACAAAAGCAAAGTCGCGAAAAAGAAAAACAAATAAAACAAACACTCATTGTTATGAAACACGGTCGTCGGGTGCGGGTTGTTGATGTGTTCCTCTTCGGTTTTTTCGTTTTTCATTTCGTGTTATAAATCTGAATGAAATGGAACCCCGGATCGGGTGAACCCGCGTGCCACGTCATCGCTCGCCCCGAGAATGTCCCTTTATCGAGCGCAAGCGGGCGTTGAGGGACCTCTTAAGGAGCAAATAATTTTATTCCCGTCCATTTTTTTGCTTGTCCCGGAGGATCCTGGAGGATCCATGACAACGCAAACAATCGACTCCGGGCGTTGACAGGTCGGAAAGCTCTGGCACGTTTTTGCTATCTTGGGGTTTGTGGGAGCTTGGGCCACCGGAAGGTGTCGAAAAAGAGGCGCCAACTTGCCAAGAAGCCAAGTTGGTTGGCTTAGGATCGCCCGTTTTTTTTCTTTGGGTTCAGCGCCGTGCCGCTTAAATCGTTCAGACAATTGAAGCCACAGAGAGAGAGAGACTCAATTTGATTAAGGAAGGAATCCGCCGCATCCTCGACGTGGACGAAAATGCCAAATGGAATGCGAAATTTATCGCAATTTAATAAACCGCTTCCCGCACTCTGTTCCCGTGGCTCCCTGTTTATAGCTTAAGATTGATGTTGCGTCCGTAAAGTTGTTTGCTGTCTTCGGTGCCCAAAAGGTCCAATTCTGTTAACAATGAAAAAATAAAATAACCTAACAATGATGAAATGATAGTAAAAACGATTTAAACTTGTCTCCAAACAATCAGCATATCAGCTTCCAGCATGTAACATCGCGTTGCGAAGCGCACCCACGTCACGTCATCCGTTGACACACGCCACTCAACACGAGCTTTTCGTGGAAAACTTCAACACCCTGTCTCTATCCGCTGGCGGTTTTTGCTATTGACTTCATTAATATAGATTGCCGCGTTTTCTATTGGGTGGATTCGCCCGTTTTTGCATGTTGGAACGGGAACGGAAAAAACCTTCACCAACCTGGCCAAGTGCTTCCCCGCGTTCCCACAGTGTGATTGCTAAATTATGGATCGGCAAAAAGCCACTGCCCTCCGGGAGCTTCAGGTGAGAAATCGATCGCAGTACAATACCTAAAAGAGCGAAAACTGGAACGATTCGGTCGCAGACGGCAACCGTCACGCAGTCGGAAGACAGTGTAACCGATACGGGGATAGCGTCGTCGATGGAACGGCTTCGTTCATCCCTTACCGACTGCAGCCAACGGCAGCCAGTATTCATTTTTCATGCCCAGCATTTCCGCGAATGCAATTTTAAATCGGTTAAAAGGTTTTGTATGCAACTCCACCACCAGCGTGATTGAGAGATGCGAATTGCAGATTCTTGATTCTGTGTGCCTGGATAAATGGAAATGCGTGGAAAATCAAGCTCGGAAAAAATGTTACGCCTAAGCCACTCTCGTGACTGACCCACAAAGACGCACAAAGCGTTCGAATGCTGATGGCATCTGTATCGCACAAAAATGTGTGTGGAATTTGATTTGCAAATAATTGACTGAAAATATTGATAAATGGAATGTTTTAGAGAAATGTGTGGCTATAGTTTAAATGATAATATTCGTTTGTTCCAAATGGCTTACTTTGAACTACTCCTCTTTGACCTATTATTAACAAAACAAGATAGACACATTAAACGCAGTTTCTTCCCTGTCTAAAATTAATAATGCATACGAGAAACAGGTTCAACAGCATCGTCGAATCGAAAAACCACTGCCAACTCGGTGCCAGGCTTACGTGCAAAAACCGATAACATGAGCCATTCAGAAACAGTGACATTAGAAGAAAGCCTTCCGACCTCCTTAAAGCGGCGTCTCGTGCTGCGAGTCCTAAAAATATCCTTACCACGATGCATGGAAAACCCCGGCATAACGTGAATGCAAACAGTATCATGCAGCGACGAGTACGCGTTAATGGCTCTCCATAAAGCACATACACATGTGCATGTGTCTTCTATCTTGCAATTGGCGCATGTGCTAGGACTTCCATCGTCTACCCTCCGGATCCGTTTTTGTTTGGAGCAGATAGTAGCTCCTGTCGGAAGGTGCATCCGGAACGCCGGAACCTTTTGCCAACTCGACCGCCGCCGTTGCGGACCTCGGCTGTCAACGTGCATGTGTACGTGTGTGTGTGCGAAAAGTGCTGTCACGGGAGACAAAACAACGAAAGGAGCGCAGAAAACAAGATCATTGGCAAAGCGAAATGGTGCCTTCTTATGTTTTAATTTCTGTTCCTTTGTCTGTGAAGCATTTTTTTTCTAATGTCTGATATCATATATAAGAGCTGGAGTAGAAAAGAGGAGCTATTTAGTATGGTTTTTAATGTGTTGTTTTGAAGAATGCATCATTGAAGTTGAGCACACAAAAACTAGGGCACCTACTAGTAGTAGATTGAGCGAATTTTCATATTTTCAAATACGCCCGAAGTTATGCAATGCGCCTTGATCTGAATTCTACTTTAAAATTATGTCAATTTGCTACGCACTGTTGAGCAACTGCATCGGCCACCAAAACGGTATTAAACTCTACGTTGCTTTAATGTGAAATACCTCATGGTTGCTGTATGCAGAGGTAACTATCAGCCACGAGCCAGTCGCCGGCCACAGCACTGAGAAAACTATAAAACCTGAAAACTGTTTACGCTAACCTGATCCGATTGCTGTAGCCTGCCCACTGTAGTTTTCCCGACCCCCGATAGGTTAAGCTCAATTTTTCTCCATTACATGCATATCTTTCATGCTCGAATTTGTCTCGAGAGACCCCTCGCTGATACGTCTGCTGGTACGGTACAGCGAATCGAAGCATTTTACACAGGGAACATGGTGCGGAACAAGAGAACCACAAAGTAGTACACACCGTTTGGGATCTCCCCAAAAGTACCAGAGTGGATTGTTTGTAGTGGCCCCCGGCCAAGCGCTTCGGGGCTCGATTGGGGCTCGGCCCAGGGCTCGGCATATCATTTCGAACAGGTGTACCGTGTGCACAGACACCCGACCAACGGGGACCCCAAGTTTCCCAGGATGAAACCAATAAATTATCCTTCAACATCTTGCCTCGTTCACCAGAGAGTACCGGAGAGTGCCGGATGGCAATTCAAATGTTTATTTATGTGTATATGTTCAGCTCGTCGAGGGCCGAGCCACCCAACCGAGGGTTGTAGTTGTTTTCTATAAATTTCATTTTTGTAATCTCTTTTCCGGTTGCTACCGGCCGTGTTTATGGTTTATTCCACAACATCTACAACGCAATGCTGGATGCCAACTGCTCTCGTGTAGGAGTCCCATTGATCGAGAGGAGCTCGATCGATGGCCGAGCCGAGTGTTCGTGGTATTAAGATGGTTTGTTCCGTTTCGAATTTATGTCAAGTTTCCATAATCCGTCTCTCTCTCACTACCTTACTCTGTAGCTATCGTCTATCTCCATCCAATCTAGGGGTCGATCGATCGATTGGAATGTGATAAATTAAATTTTGTGATACCAAAGGACATTCGATTGGTAGATGAAGATAACACTGGTCCGCTGGCCAGCATTTCCAGCATGAAATCCTTTCTGTGTTTGTGTGGTGGAACCTTGCGGGAGTCCATGGAAGAATCCAATATCGGCCCATCAACCCTCAAGGGTCAGGGGTGTCGGCCTCATCTGTCTGGAAACCACAAAAAACAATTTGTCCACCAGAATTTGGTGACCACTTGGGGTGTTGTTTCTTCTGGGGGGCTCCTTTTGGAAATGAATAATCCTGCTCAGTATTCCGTGTCCGGCTGGCAGTTCGTACAACCCGAGAGGGTTCGGGCAACACAAAGCACAAACGTGCGTGCGGCACCCAGCATCGTTCGATGCATTTTAAATTGCGTGAACAGAGGCCCGATAGGTGAGGCTTAATTTAAAATTGGCTCAAAAAAGCCCGATAACCCCAAATTATTTCACATGATTTACTTTGCGGCATTACTTTTTGGGAAAGGGCTACCGGCATGATAAACCGACACGACACATATGCTCAGTCGCGGTGCTTGGGTCCTGGGTCGAACGAGAGCACCCAGGTACGGCAGGAAAGTAATGGTTTCTGGAATGTATGTTCTCCTGTTCCATTTTTTGACTCATTTCACCACACGTGCGTGCGTGCGACCTTAAAGCCGGCCGTGTGCGAGGCGGGCGAGCGGTCAATCGAAGCGGTAAATATTTACGGGTCCATTTAAGCGGCGATCGGGGTGAAAAAACCTGGCGGCCCATAAATTTCGCGTCCTATCAAACTTTACAGGCCGAATGAAAATTTATGGCCACTGACTGATTGGAGACCCAACCCGGCGCAGCGCGCCACGATTGTCGCGCGGAGAATCCGGCCGGCCGGCCGGGTAAAGTCCGAGAGGTCGCTCGATTGGGTCGATTGCCCAATTCCAGCGGACGCTGATGTTTGCGCGGTAGAGAAAAGTAAACAGCCGCCGGAGCATCCGCCCGCCGATGGGAATAAAGAAAAACCTGGAGGTCGGAAAATGTTTGCCGAATTTCGACACGAAGTCTGGCCACGCACTTGAACCGTGGGATGTAAAGAGATCGATTTTTTTCTACGTGGGCGCCGCGCAAAGGAAATATTAACAGAGTCAACACAGAAGTTCCACAACGAAAATGCCAACCGGAACCAGAGTGTGTCTGAGTTGTGTTTACTTTTTGGCGAAAATATTCTTCTTGGAAGTACTCAGTGCATTGCTATAATACTATCAGCACCATTACCAAGGATACTGATTTATCAATAGAATATTGAAGCAGAACATTTATTAAATGAGAAATCTAGAAAAGAAGAAGTTAACAGTAATTCATTGAACGGTAAGCTATTCTAGACCGTAGTTATGTAAGAAGCACAATAGGAACGGAAGGCCACACCACAGCAAGGACAGCAGCATACAATTCCCGTAGTATAACTTCTGATGCGTTGGTTGTTAATTCAGTGAAGATTGCCTATATTTAGGCGCTGTTCAGAAGATTCTAATGAACAATTATTGCGCGTAAAGCCAAAAACAGACTTTTATAAACAATCTTGCCGGATGATCGAAACACATCGATTCAGAACGTGCCGAATCCGTTCAGTAGACCCATTGCCGGCCATTCCGAAGCATACTTTGACCGCGTTTGACCGCATTTCGGAATTTTATGCCGTTGGTATTTCCATCGATCCACTTTATTCCGCTGGAGAGGCCTTTTTTCGCGTCTTCGGAAAAAACTAGACCTGCATTTGCTGTGTCCCACGGCGACTGCTCATTGTTATTCATGGCAGGGTGAAAGTTTTTCCGTGAGAAAATTCTTCGCAAAACTTTCTCGACCCAGGAATGCTTTACTCAAAACGGCCGCCAGGTCCGTTTCTAAGCGCCAGCGGACGAGAATGCCAGCGAGTAGCAACCCTACCTCGCCGAAATGGTAGCAGCGGCGGGTCCCTAGATCATCAGCTGGCGGAGAAGTTTTGCATAATTAGTCTAGTTGATCCTCCTTATTGTTGTTGTCCATAAACCACCGTGCCCAGGAAAGTTTCTTAAAGTCGAGAATTAGAAAGTTTTAGTTTTAAACAGTTAAATGCTAAGTAACTGGTGATTGAGAGCTGTGATGGTTTCACCAGAGTTATCGCGCTTGCTATTGTCAAGATAGGGACGTCTGGCACCGTGTCAGTAATGGGCGAAGTGATGGAATTGTGCCGTCATGCACACGGCCCTAAAAATTTTAACCAACAGCAAATGACTCTTTCTAAAACATGGACAGACAGAATGACTAAAACAGAGTTTTTATATTCAGCTACATTCTATTTAGCCGCATGCAACGATTTTTACATCAAACTGGAAGGATGTGAAAGGAAGGATCAAAATAACCCGTCCATTATACAAAAAGACACTGCCACCCCATTAAACTTTGCAATGAATATTTTGTGACTTTCCGCCTACAGTGCTTTCCGTTCAACCGAGCATTTCGGTTATTTATGCAAAAAACCACTAAAAACTCTCCAAAACCAAAACCGAAGCTAATGAAGCGCCACACCAGGTAAAAGATGCTTCCAAAAGTTTACCTTCCGGCTTAACGACGACAAATGATTTATGGGCCTACGGGTCTTAAAGGCTACGCCTAATTTTGTGTCGATTCGACAGTTCCGTTGAAGATTTAAAATTTCTAATTTGTTGACATAAATCGCGCTGCCTTGCGGCCCCACTCTTAGCGAAGGCGAATCCCGCTAAAAGCAAACTGATGTATTTCGAGAGAGAGTTTCCCGACCGGCCCGAGAAAGTATCGCTTCCGAGAATATCAATTCCCGTTTCGGCGCGGCTTCGGAGACCGGACCAGATATTTATCTTCAATCATGATCCCCGGGGGAATTAATTATCTTTCGCTTGACAAATCGTATCGTGCATTTTTACACGCCCGTTTCCGTCGGTCAGTCTGCCGGCGATAGGCTTACCTTGTCGTAATGTACAGCAGACACCCCGCCCGTTTTTCTGCCCTGCTGGAGTTTCCCGGAACATCAAACCCATCGACGGCATAAGTTCGATGCAGCAATGCCAAATGGATCGAAAACTTAACCAAGGCGACATTGACGAAGGCCCCCGAGGCGTACCCGAATCCAAGCCACAGAGAGAGTAACGGCAATTTGGGAGAAAATTAAGGTTCCAGTCTAGAGCGGGGCCGCCAAGTAGAGCAGAGTTTCCCGAAGCCGAAACTTCGCGCCGGAGTGCAAAAATTTTCTTTCCGTTAAGCAATTTTCCGGGAATCGATTGATCATTCAAATGGACTGAGCTGGAAAAATAAAACGACGAAACGGTCGATGATAGTGTTAGCAACAGCAATGTTGATGACAACGATGATGATGATGATGAAGAGGCAAATACACAGCGTAAAGATTCCGGGTACCGCCGCCTCCGGGCTTGGAAACGGGAAAGTAAGAAAAGCCGGCTCATTCCGAGAAGGCGCGCCATTCGAGACTTTTCCGGGAGAACGATTGAATGTGGGAAAGTTTTCCAATTTTTCCACCCAACCCACTCATCCGTCGGGTTACTGTTGCTGGTGGGGGCCGTGAAAGGATTTTGGATCATTTGCATGATCTATGGGTCGGGAAAGATCGTAAACATTGCGCTGGCCGGCTTGCGGATGAGCACGGAAAAGCGGGAAGATTTGAAAACTCTTCTTCTTGTTTAGCAAAAAACCCAAAACAAAAGCTTAAAACCCGGCGTCGTGCACAAAACATCACGGCGTAACTTTCCCAAAAACAAATTTAATTGAACAACTTTTACCGAGCGCTCCCAGGGGAAAACATAAAAATAAGGGAATCCTTAACTTTTGGCAATAAAATCACACATGAGTCAGGGCGTTCACTGTGGCAGCCACTTCTTGGTGCTTTTTATCCCACGCGGGGTCTAACAGAAGGTGCGTAAACATCATTTTAATACTTTGACTTTTGATATTGTTTGTTGATGGAGTTTGTGAAACCGACACCTGCGTACAATCCCTG